>NC_138592.1:1158552-1219593 GCF_964289735.1 Phaethon aethereus
CTGCAGCCTGTGAGCGCGGAACAGCCCACGCGGGCCAGGAATGACTGCAACACCTTTACTGCACCATGTAACCACATCAGAGAGTCCCCAGGGCAGCTGGGATGGAGAAGTGCTGATGGCAAAGGAGGGGCTTTGCAGCTCGGCACCTCATCTGGGCCCGGCCGTGCCATGCGCTGGGTGAGGGGCCTGCGAGCGGAGCCTGGCTGAGCGTTGGACGAGCGGCATCTCCTTGGCGGGGACACTGAGGGCCACCTCGGTATCCGGCGTGCACCTGAGAGAGAGAGGAGAGTTAGGAGGGGCAAAGCAAAGAGCAGGAATAAGCCGCTGTGCCTCAGCTGGTTCGGTGTGAGGAGAAGCTCCTGCGCGGCCATGGCTGGAGGCGGGTGACAGCTCAGATGCTCTGTGCAGCCAGTCAGGGCTCGGAGCCGCCCTGTCCCCAGCATGGCAGCCCCATCGTGTGTTAGCTGTGCCACCTTGTCCATGTCCCCAGGGTCTGGGATAGGTTCTCAGCAAGGGGGGGCTCGGACACATGTTCTGGGACACAGGACAAAGCAAGCGGCTGGGGGAGCAGGGGCAAAATCTTTTAAACCAGAGGAGGGTTGTTGTGTGCAGCCCCTGTTCAGCATGAGCCACAGCCCAGCCCGACCCCCAGCACTATTTTGCTTTTTGGCTCATGCTTCATGGTCTACCCCAGCCCCTAACGGCTCTGCCTACAAAAGAAATGAGCTCCCGCCTGAGCCCTGCTCCATGGCCCTTTCTGAGACCACGCTGGCAACTGACGCCCCTGCAAGGCAGGCTTGCTGCTCGGTGGCCTTCCCGGAGAGGCAGAGCCAGACGTAAGCCCTGGGGCTCCGAGCGGGAGAAGGAATGAAATGAACCGCCACTGTCAATCCTGAAAGACAAACAGAAGTGGAGAAAGCCGGTTGGAGCAGCCAGGTACATCTGCTTTCTCGCAGAAAGAGGACAAGCACGGCGAGCTGGGCTTGCTCAGAGCTGCGCTCATCCATCTCCATCGCAGTCCAGGACAAACTGTGCGTCCAGAGTGCCGCCAGCACAGCAGGGCTTGACGCGGCTGGTGAAATCCACCCCAGGCCCCTGAAGCAAGAGGATTTTTAACGGGGGAAAACTGAAATGCAGATGGGAATGGATACGCAGGGGGTTACAGCTCCTCTGGGCTCCATGCGCTGCCAGTAGCACGCAGGGACCCAAAGGCAGGGCAGCAAGAGCCCTGCCCTCCTACGCACCCTTATGCTTCCAGGCTGAGCGCAGCTCGTGTCTGATTTTGCTCTTTCAAGAAGTAAATTCAGTGTCTGGAACCAAAGAGTTATTTAGAAAAATGAAGGGCTGGTGAAGTCGTGTGAAAAGTTGCAGGGAGGTCAGTGGGAAAGGGCTGCGGGATGGCGGAGAGGGCTCTGGCATGGGCTCCCGCCTGTCAGGGCGGGTAAGCACCAAATGCCTGACTTGTGATGTTACAGAAACTTTCCACTTGGGCCTTTCTGCTATTTTTAACTCTTCTCCCAGCCACCCTCAGTAACCCCAGCCCCACCAGCTGTTGAGTCTAATTAATTCCCCTTTTTTTTAATCATTTTTTTTAACTGGAAAAAAATTAAGTTGCACTAATCCATCATGCAGCCATTCGCCTCCCTCACGCTCTCCTGACATGTTCCAGGCTTTCCTCCTGCTTCGGCTCGTGCCTCCACAGTGCGGCAGCCATACCTGGCTTCCAGCTAAAACCCAGGCCCTGGGGTGGGGGACCCAGCCCCTCTTGTCACCAGCACCACTGCTGGTTTGCCGGGTAAGCCTCTGCTCATCCCAAGGAACGATATTTTCATGCAAAATAACCCCTGCGTGGGCAGGAGGTGCAGAGGAGGCGAGGGGCTAGCCTGCACCTGCAGCGGCAGGACGCGCTGGAAGGGAATGACTCCGTTAACAGACGTCCCTGTGCCAAGAACAATTTGTATAGGCAGTTGCTGTAAATAACGCGCGTATGCACACTGCTCGGCACACAACTTACAGGTTTCGGGCTACAGCATACTTAAGATCTAAACACATTTGACACATTTTTTTTCTCAGGTTTGTGCCCCTGGTCAGAGGACAGCACAGAAAGCCGAGGCACCTCGGTAGCTCTAAATCATTTGTGATTTTTGGGATTTGTCCCATCCCGGGCAGGACTCCGCAGCATTACGCCTTCAGCCTGCTGTACGTATGGTGGAAAACAGCGTGTCACAGCTGGCTGTTGGTGTGCTTCAGCCCACAGGCTTGGCCCGTCTGCGTCTGTCCCTGGAGAGGAGAGCCCAGCGTTCCTTTGAGTGAGCTGGCAGGGCCTTCTCCACATCAACGCTAAGTCTGGATTCGCCTCATGCTTTGTAGTTCTTATATCCAGTATCAGCACAGCGCACGCTGGTAAGCAGGAGTGGGGATTACCCACAACCTCTGCTCGGGAAGTAATTAGCTGCCACAGAACTGGGGCAGGGAAAGAGCAGTGAGAAAGTACAAGAAAGTTTTGCCTTTTTGCTGCCAGCCAAGGCTGCCGACACATATTTTACGTATTAGGGACATGGCTGCCCATCTTTGTTCTCAGGGTGTGCTGGTGCCATTTCACACAACCAGCAAGGTGGCTCTAGATGAGCAAGACCTGCCTCGGCAGGGATGCTCCTCGCGAGCCTGCCCGTGACCCTCACTTTTGTTTCCCAACTACAAGGCGAAACCAACAATAAGGTAAGAGTCAGTGTAGGCACATGGGCCTCGAAAAGCTCTGCTGGTCCTGACTGTCCCCAGCTGTGGCCGCTAATAATCTCCCCTTGCAGGATGGACAAAGGGAAGCCCAGAAGAGAGATGGGATGTGACCAAGCCTGACAGCACATCAGTATTAGAGCTGTGGTTAATTCCTAGCTGCTCTTAGGCAAGACCATGAGACCCTGCAGTCACCTTCCCAAGCAGAACCAACGTAACTGTGGGTTTATATCCGGGGCTGGGTGTAGGTTTAACAGTGACGTCTGTCGAAACGATGGGGTTAGGTTATTAGCACTCGGTACCAAAGACTCGGCAGCCCAAGGCCCCAGAGAAAGGGCTGTGCATGCCCACTGACCAGCCTTACTTTGGTCTGCGGAAGAGAACATCAGCAAAGATCAGCTCTCTTGGGTCTCTTGCATTCTGGCGGAGTGTCTGGATGCTTCTCTTCAGCTCACCGATCTCCTCTTCCAGGTCTTTAATAACCTGAATGAATTACAACACTAAGAGTTCTTTACTTTGCAATA
Organism: Phaethon aethereus; assembly: GCF_964289735.1. Taxonomy (NCBI): domain Eukaryota; kingdom Metazoa; phylum Chordata; class Aves; order Phaethontiformes; family Phaethontidae; genus Phaethon; species Phaethon aethereus. The sequence continues at coordinate 1,161,810 of NC_138592.1, forward strand.
GAAGCAGGAATTGAAGTTTTAGAGAGTTTGCAAACAGCAGAGCTAGAAAACATCCCTCATGCAAGTCAGGCCCTAACTGGCTTCCTGAAACACCTGCTCATCTTCAGGATGCCCTAACAGCCCACTGACTCCAGTGGGAATGGAAGGCAACACACCCCACTATGGCAGACAAAATCCACATGAAGGGCATGGCTGAGGGCGGCTGGCTCTGCTGCACTGCGCTGGTTCTTCCCCAGCTCGCTCACCTCCCTTTGCCTCAGAATTTCACGTCGCAGAACATGATTGTTTATCACCATCTGCTTCAGGCCATCCTGGTGCAGCAACATGTCCTGTGTGGGTGAAGAGAAGAAAACCAGCTGAAGAAACTCTGCAATAACCACCAGCACGAAACTCTGCCACTGCTGGGTGCCAATGCTGGCCATGTCCAGATGTGTCACTCTTCAAGGAAATAATTTCTGCTCGAATAAGGTTTGGGTTCTGGCTCTAGAGCGAGCCTGTCATGGAGATCATGTTGTGCTGATCATGGAAAAAGACTGAGGAACTCAAGAGATCCCGTTCAGTTTCCCAGGGAAAGCTTTATTAATATTGCTTGGGTAACTTCTATCTCCTGTGCTTACAAATTCACCTGTAACAGGGCACAGCAGTTCTGCATCAGAGCAGGCTGTAAACGGACTCAGTAATTAATATTTTCTTAGTGCTCTCAAGCTGCTAACCCAGGAAAAGTGCTAAGCACATCATACGAGCAGGAACTGTGCAACAAGAGTTCATCCTATTTTGGGAAGAACGACAGCAGTCCCTGCTCTGTAGTGCTGCATGTGGTTTAATTTCCTCGTGAATTTATTACAAACATATGTGTGCCACCGCAGCGGTGTCACAGCCAATTAGTGAAGCAGCTACCTAAATAATGTAATAGAACAGGGACCATAAAAGCAGGGTGAATGTTGGGTCACAGTGCACACACCTCTACGTGGCAAACTCTCCGGAGTGAGTCTGAGAATATTTCAACACACCAGACAACAGCAGCAACTCAGAAGCGCTTCTCATGTGCCCTCCCAGCCTGACAAACAGCTCCAGTATGGCATAAGGAGGGGAGCAGCGATGTTCTCTTACTCTTTGGGTGCTGGCTGCACCGTGCTATTGCTACTGGGCAATGTGTGGCAGCCCCTGCCTTGTCTCCCAGCTCCCAGACAATGATCCCCCTTGCTGGGACAACACATGAACTCCACGAACCTCCACGACTTTCTGTAACAGCGCCTCTTGTTCCGCCTGTGCCTTCTCTTCCAGTTCTTCCAAGATGGCCTTCCCCATTTCTTCTGTCTTGTTTTTCTCCTCCTGAGGACAGCGGGAAGCAGTGCACACAAACAACAGGAGCATTAGGCAAGAGAACCATTGCGTTCCTTCCTTCCCTGCCCTCTCCTTCCTCCCTGGCAACACTGCAGGGAAGGACAGGTCTCAGCACCTGCTGTTGCTCCTTCAGGTTCTGGATGCTGCGCTGCAAAAGGGCTATCTGGACAACTTGTTCTGGATACTGCCCATCAATGTAGGTCCGCAGGATGCTGAGCTTGTCCTGGAGAACATGTACCTTTGATGTGACTTCATCCAGCTGCTGCTGTAGCTCTGATTGAAAGTTAAAACAGAAAATCTCAACCCAGGGGTGCCAGAGCTTCGCTTCTTCACTAAAGAGCCTGTCCTGCGTTTACCTGAGCCCTTCTCTCTACAGAGATTACACACCCTCAGGGAAGCGGGAATGGCCACCCCGTGACCAGGTCCTGCCCCAAAGGGATGGTGCAAACAGCCGCCAAGGAGGTGATTCTTCCCGCCCCCGAGCACAGGCTGCTGGGATTCAGAGGGGTCTCCCCCTCCTGACCAGCTGGCAGGAAGATCATCCCCACAGAGCAAATGGGATTCATTTTCAGAAACAGAATTGTTTGACATTTATAAGGTCAACACGGTGTCTTTAGCCTAGCAGATGGAAAGCAAAGGTAACACGGTTGGATAGGCTGCATTTCACAGCAATGTGAGCAACGCACGTCCCAGATTCTTTTCCATTGTTTTTTCCATTTCCTGGAGCTCTGCCCTTGCTGTATCCAGCCGGTTCTGGTTGAAGGTCTGCACCATTGCCTTCACCCTCTGCACAGGGAGAAATCCAGTCACTGCTTATTCCACAGAGCTCTGAAACATCCCCCTACACCACCCCTGGTGTTCCTCAGGTGCCATTGCTTGCGTTAGCAGCACAGAGGGATCCGTCGCTGTGGCTGGTACAGCTCGTGCTCTGGGGAGCAGAGTGGTGCGTCAGGAGCCAAGTGCGTTACAGAGGGATAGATTTGGGCTGTTACAGGGGTGACTACTGTTGCTTGGGACAGTTACAGCCATGGTGCTCTTGTGGCTTTAAAACACACACAAAACAAGAGCACTTTGCAGGTTCTTTGGGCACCAGAGAGCTCCCCCCAGGGCTGGGGGTGCTCCAGTCACACTCAGTGCAGTGGAAGGGGCTGGGCAGTGCCTGGCCCTTCTCCAGTACTAACAGGAGTAACGGGAAGTTCTGCTGAATTGGGTCTAAAGCCTCACCTGAAATACTTCATACTGCTGCAGCAAGACCCTTGCTTTCTTGGCAGTGGTGTCATCAGTGTGCTGGATGTCCTTAATCAGCCGGCAGTTGGTGTCTGCCAGGCGGGCACTGCGTTGCTTCAGCTCCTCGACGGCATTTTTCTTCAGATTGGTCAGATTCTACAGGAATTTGTGGATTAAAGTGTTGCAGACTCCACCAGGGCCACCTACCCCATGTTTCCCTACCATTGTCTGCTGTTCCTGGAACATTCCAGTCGCATGGTAACAGCACCAACAAGGCTCTGGCCACCCCGGCACCACACAACAAACCTCAGTCTCAGTGCGGAGGCATGCTGACTTCCCCCATACAGCACAACCCTGCTCCCATGTTCCTTACTGGAAGGATCACCATCTCTTCTATAACCATCTTTCACCTACTAGAAAATCTGTGGTCATGTCCTCCACCTCAGCCTCCTCTTTGCTAGACGGAGAAAATCTGATACCAACAGTCTTTTCTAACAGGTCACATTTCCTAAATCTCATCCCTCCTACTGCTACAGTCTGGGCTCTCTCCTGGTTTCTCTTAATTTTTCTTGATACACAATATCAAGGTTAGATTTCACCAGCATTAAGCAGAGCAGCATAATTACCCCCAGTGTATTAATAAATAAACACGTGCCATTTTGCTAGAGTGAGTCAGACCGCTAGAATTTCCTCCATAAAGGCAGCCAGGGTAACCGTATGGATTTGCTACCTACGTCCCAGTGCTGGGTATTTGTTGCACGTACTGTGGTAATTTTGATCTTTTCCAAGGTTTTAGCTAATTCAGCCTTCTTGAGCGCTAATTTCCTCTGAGTAAAACTTCTGTGTTGCTCTTGGGATGATGATGTCTCTGAAGGCAAGGGTGTTTTTTTATTCAGCATAAATGCAACTGGTAAAATAAAAAAAGAGGCCTGTGGTTATTTCACAGTCCAGTTTTAACACTTTACGTCTACTCTCTCCTGTGATATGTCACTGAGGGAAACATAAAGTACAACTGAGAGACTGAATTCAAACCTTCTGCAGCCCCAGCAAAAGCCACTCGCAGTTACAGCCCAGCAGCCAAGCCTACAAAGCACTCCCTGGCCTTTTCTAGCTCTCCCCCTTTATTCTCAGCATTTCCCCTCAGGTAATTTTCTTTTTGTGGCTCTTGCTGAATGTATCCCAGCAGAAAGCACTGGGTTAATGCAAACGCAGCCCCAGTGGGCAGGGGCAGCAGGGCACTGTATAAGGGAATCTCCCCCAACCTGGCTTGTTCTTCTCTCCTTTCTTCTTGTCCTCACTGGTGAGCAGTGGCAAAGTCAACCTGCGGGCTGGAGATTTCCTCTCCTCTGCTTCTGGCTTCTGCTGGTTGCTGTAATCCTAAACTCAGAATGACAGCAGCACAGAAAAGGTGGGGAGTCAAAGGCGGTTTGCGAGCAGAGACCTCCCTGACGTGACCCACCGTTCTGACTCCCCGTCGCAGTGCCTCTGGGGCTTCCAGGTGCCCCTTTGAGCCCTCTCCCAGCAGCAAATCTTAGGTCTGTTTGAGAGACACTGCGTTTACAACCGGAGTGCTGTAAGTGCCATCAACCCCACTGGAGCAAAAGACTTACTATTCCCTGGGGCTCCTCCATGACACTGGGCCCCGTGCGTCCGTCTCTGCTCAGGCTCTGGAAGGGAAAAGCGTAACCCCGGCGAGGAGGCCCGTGGCTCTGCCGGTCCCCACGGACAAGCCTCTGTGCGTCCAAAGTCAGAGCAGAGAGGCAGCGACACCCCTGGGCTATGGCACCCTCAGCGAGCCGCCACCTTCACCTGCCTCCCTTGCCCCCCGGAAAGCCCCTACCCATCCTCTTTGCCCCATGGGGAGCCTCTGCCCATCCCCTGCGGGGAGCCTCCCTCCCCACACCCCGCCCCACGGGGAGTCCTCCTGCCTGTCCCCTGTGGGGACACCCCCCGGCCTGCTCCTTTGTCCCCCGGGGAGCCCCCAGGGGACCCCCATTCCCCATGGCCCCCCCGCCATGCCCCCCGGGGATCGCCCGTACCCCGCGTCCCCTCCCCGGCCCGGTCTCCATGGCGACAGCAGGCCGGTACGGAAGCCGGGCGGGGCCCGCCCTCAAGGGAAGGAGCGGGGGGCGCCCCCTGCCGGCTCCGCCCCGGAGCCGCACGGCAGGAGCCCGGGGGCAGAGGGGCGGGATCCACCGGGCTGGCGTCTGGGCCGGACCGGAGAGCCATGCGGCATCTGGCCTCGGCTGCTTGCGGGGCCGCTGGGGCTGTGAGGCCGCGGTGGCAACGCGGGGCGAGGGCCGGCCGCCCCGGTGAGCCCGGGGCAAGGCGGCGGCGGCGCACGGCGCCAGTGGGCCCGCAGCAGCCCCCTCGGGGCCCCGCAGAGCTGTTCTGCTCTACGGGCATTGCCGTGCTAAGGCGCACTCGCCTGGTCCTGCCCGCGGGAACGGGCGTGAAGCCCTGCGGGTCGGGGGGTGTGGCCGAGCAGGTGCACGGTGCCAGGAGCCATGCTGGAGCTGCGTGGCGGGCGCCCGGTCCCCGGCACGGTCCCTGGCCACAGCGGGCGAGGCCCAGCGCGATGGGGGAGCCGCGGTGGGGGGTTGTGTGGTGTCCTCCGGGCAACGGGGCTCCGGGAGGGCTTGGGCAGGGCCGAGGGGCACAGACCAGGCCTGCGGAGAGGCAGGCTCCGGGGCAGGCCGCAGGGCCTAGGGTAGGCCACAGGGCCCGGGTCAGGCCGCGGGCGGCGGCGCGGCACCGGGCCCCGCTCGGCCCCCTGTTACCACAGCAACTGGCGGTGGCGGCGCAGCCAATGGGTGCGCACCCTGCGGCGGGCCCGCGCGCCGCGGCGGCAGCCAATGGGCGCAGCCCCTGGCGGGCAGCCCGCGGTCTCCAGGGCAACAGGGCCGCCGCCGCCGCGCCATTGGTGCCGCCCGCAGCTCCGCGGAGGGGGCGGGGCCTTGCCGGGAGGGGCGGGGCCTGACTGGGCCGGGTCGCGCCGCGGGGGACAAGGCCCCACTCGTGGCACCGGGGTGGCCGCGTGGCAGCCCCATGGGCAGCGCGTTCCCCGCCTGGCAGTCTCCGTCCCCGCCGCCCCGCTCTGACCCGCCAGGAGCCGAGTCCTGGCGAGACGCCCCGGGGACCAGGGACAGTGGGCGCCCCCGGGAGCCCGGTGGCCCGGCAGGGGCGGGGTCCGGCAGCAGCGCCCCGGGGGGGGGCAGAGCCGCGCCCAGGCCGGGGTGCGGCTCCCAGGGAGCCATGAGGGGTGCGGGGGCTGCTGGGGGGTGCTCACGTTGCGGGTGCAGGGGCCACCGGGGCCACCGGGGAGCGCGGGGCCGGGGGAGCAGCGGGTACCGGCGGGAGCTAGAGGGCCGGGTGGGTACCGGGGGTCACGGGGAGGTACGGGGGTGCCCAGGCCGGGGTAGCGGGAGGCTCGTGTGAAGGTACCGGGGATCACCGGGGGTGCCGTACTGCTCAGGTGGGGGCACCGGGAGCTACCGGGGTGCCGTGGCGGCGGTACCGGGGGCGGCGGGGCGTGCCGCCCTGCCATTCTCTCCAGCAACCCCTCTCCGGAGGGCTCCCATTGGCCGAGCTGGATATTCCCCCCCGCCCCGCGGCCAATGGGCGGGGAGGGACGGTGCCTCTCATTGACAGAACCGGCGCGGCGGTGTTTACCGGGGGCGGGGCGGCGGCGGCTATAAGAGCGGCACCGGGGGGCATGCGGCTCCCGGGCTGCCCGCACCGCCCCCGCACACCCCCGACCCGCCGCCGCAGCGGCCCCGCACCGCATCCGCCGACTCAACCGTTGCAGAGCATCCCCGGGCCGGTGCGGAGCATCCCGGAGCACCCCCGGACCGGACCCTTGCGGAGCATCCCCGAGCCGGTGACCGCCGGCCCGACGCGGGGTCTCTCCGGATCATCGCCGCGGCCGCCGCCCCGGCGGAGCCGCCTCCGCCGTGCGCCCCCGGGCCCCGGCGCCCCGCCCCGCCGCCGCCCGCTCCGCACAATGGGGGCGGCGCGGCACGGCGCGTAGCGGCGGGCGGGGAGGCGGCGGCGGAGGAAGAGGAGGAGGAGGAGGCGGCGGCGGCGGCGGCGGCGGGAGGGGCCCCGGCATGGTGCAACGCGGGGCGCGGGGCCGGGGCGCGGAGGCTCGGCGGGAGCCCTGCGCCCCGCTGCCCACCCGCGAGGCCGGTCCCGCGTGGTGCAAGACGCCGAGCGGGCACATCAAGCGGCCGATGAACGCCTTCATGGTGTGGTCGCAGCACGAGCGCCGCAAGATCATGGACCAGTGGCCCGACATGCACAACGCCGAGATCTCCAAGCGCCTGGGCCGGCGCTGGCAGCTGCTGCACGACTCGGAGAAGATCCCGTTCGTCCGGGAGGCCGAGCGCCTGCGCCTCAAGCACATGGCCGACTACCCCGACTACAAGTACCGGCCGCGGAAAAAGGGCAAGGGGGGCGCCGGCGCCCCCCGCCCGCGGCTCCCGGGGAAGATCAAGCCCTCCGTGCTGGGCCGCGTCGCCGCCGGCCGCCGGCAGCCTGCCCCGCCCGAGCCCGCGCCGGAGGCGGCCGCCGGGGACCCCCCCGCCGGGGAGCGCGGCCCCCAGGAGCCCCCCGCCGCCGCCGACCCCGAGCCGGGGGGGCCGCCGGAGAGCGGGACCCCCTCCCCCGTGCCGGCCGGGTCGCCCCCCTCCTCCTTCAGCTGCTCCGACGAGGAGCTGGAGGAAGAGCTGCCGGGGGCGCCGCCCGGGCGGGGCCCCCCCGGGGCCACCGGCGGTGGCCTGGACTGGCCCGTCTGCGACAAGGACCACGACCCCCTCCCGCGGGGAGCCCCCTCGCACTTCGAGTTCCCGGACTACTGCACGCCCGAGGTGACGGAGATGATAGCGGGGGACTGGCTCATGTCCAGCATCTCGGACTTGGTCTTTACCTACTGAGCCCCGCGCTCCGCAGGTAACGCGCGTTTGCTGTTTTTTTTTTTTGCCCCCCCCAATCAGGTCGTATAAAAAAAAAAAAAAAACAACCCGAACAAAAACCCAGGAAAAAAAAAACAAACCGAAACCAGCTGTTTACATGCAGGAATCAGGTATTTTGCCTTGAAGCCGCTGGAAGGCAGAGCTCCCTGCTCACCCCATCCCCCGGGCACACACCCACTCCTCGGCCGTCCGTCTGTCCGGCTCTTGCCTCGCGACCGCGGGGACGCGTGGCTGGCCGCTGCGGTATGAACTGCGAGCATCTACCGGGGTTTTCATTGTCGGCGCCCAGCCCCTTCCTCCGGCAGCGGCGGCCGCTGCGGTGTCACCGGCCATGGCTGCTCCTGGCCGCTCCCTTTCCCGCTGGCCGCTGCCCCGTGTTCACTCCCACTCTCCAGGCAGCGGGAGCGCCCACGCCGGCCCCGGCTCTCGGGGCCTGCCTGCTCTCTCCGTTCCTTGGGCAATGGCCCATTCCTTTTGCTTTTTGACGGCCTTTAAAGCACGTCTTAAATTTTCTCCTCTTCCTTGTCGCAGCCCTTGGGGAGGGATCCCCAGCTGTGCCACGTCCAGGGGCGGCAGAGCCATGCGGAGCCGTCCCTGCCCGATGCCCCGTTTCATGGGGGCCCCCAGCTTCGGGGGTTCAGTGTCCCATGGCACCGGTGCTTTCCTTGCGCTTTCCCAGCGGCGCACGCTCCCCGCCGCACGCTTTGGGAAGAGCGAAGTTGCACGCACGTGATCCACTCATGGACGCGGAGGCTGTGTTGCTCCTCTTGCCAGGCAACTGTGCCGAGGAGGCTGTGCCGTGGGGGGAGCCCATGACCAGAGCCACCCCGAACCCCGGTGAGGACGAGCCCTTCCCAAAGCAGCCAGCCCCCATTTTAGCCTTGGAGCCGGGGCCCGCGCAGGGCTGGCTCACCTTGGCCGGTGGAGCTGGGTGCCGCCGCGCCCGGCCGCGGTGGGCGATGCTGCCGGGGTGGTAGGGAGCAGGCAGGGCAGGGCGGTTGGGAAGGGACGCTGCAGGAAATCTGCCTTAAGCAACCACCCAAACGGGGCCGAGAGCAGCGGCAGCCGACACCGATGGGCGCGCGGGGTGTGGGCGATGCTCCGGCGCGGCGCTCCTCCATGCAGCACCAGGCCGTGTCCCGCTGCCGGCTGCGCCAAGAGCAGCGACATCCTGGCAGGGTGCTGCCAAGGAGCTTCCCGGCAGGGAAGGTCCTGCCGCAGTGGCTCCTCCAGCCGGGTTTTTCTTTGCTTTTCCTAATGGCTCCTTCCTGCAATGAGCTGCCTCCTCCCGCTGCCAGGGAGCACGTGGCTGCAGCGCTGGCTCGGCAGTCGTCGCAGGCTGCGTTTGTGGGGCAGGGGCCGTGCTCAGGTACGGCTGTGCTGTGTGGGGGGCTGCAGCGGACCCCGGCCACCCCGAGCTGCCAGCCCTAGGGACGTGGCGGTAGCAGGGCTCGGCAGGGACCGCTGCTTGGAGCAGCCCCCGAGGTCCCCCATGCCCCCAATTCCCCAGGGCTCCAGGTGTGCGGGAGCCCCTCTGACCCTTCCTGGGCAGTGGGGTGCTGGGGGCAGTGGGGCATCTGCTCCCTGGGACTCTGTCTCCCTGTTGTGGGACTGCCGGTTCCTCTGGTCGCAGGCTGCCCTGTGCCTGCCCATTGCCTTGGGGCTGGCCAGAGCTGCGACCAGGGGAAAGGCATCCCCACACCGGGGGTCCCGGCATCCCCTGGGGAGGCTCAGAGCAGGGGACCTGCCTGGCCCCGCTGCCAGAGGTGCCGGTGGCCCCATCTCAGCTTTGGGGACAGGCACTGCGGCGCAGGGAGAGGTGTGTCCCCGGGCCCTTCGCAGGGATGCTGAGTGTCCTCGAGCCCTGTCCCGGGGGGCCTGGGTGTCCCCCGGAGGCGCCTCCCTGACGGCCAGCCATCAGCAGTGTAGATGTGTTGGTGTGTAGCGGTAGCTGTGCGTGTGTGTGTCGGCGTTGCGTTAGCCACGGTGTTTCAGTAGCCCCGGTGCGGGTGCCAGCCTGCGCAGGCAGGCGGGCGTCACGCATCAGACACGTGTTCCCCGAACAGAGCGCGTCCCCGGCCCTGCCCGCCCCGAGGCCGTTCCCCACCAGACCCAGAAAAGCCAAATAAGCGCCGGGCCAGCCGCAACGCCGGCAGCCCGCTCCCGCCTCGCCGCCGCCCCGGGGGGTCTCTGCCTTCCCACCCCCGGGCAGCCCCGTGCCAGGAGCACGCCAAGCCCCTTCCCACACGTGAGCCGGGTTTGGGGTGCCCGTGGGGCCCCGGGGCTCTCCGACGCGCACAGATCTCGCCCAGCACCTCGGTTGCCTTCTCGGGGCGCGCGGCCGCCGCGCGTCGCCCATGGGCCGGAGCGCTCCCTCCACGGACTGTCAGGCGAAACGTTTCCTCAGGAGCAGGTTCTGGGTCAGCGCCAGAACCGGAGCCAGAGCCGGGGCCCCCCCGCCCCGGCCGCAAGCACAACACCATCCGCTTCGTCCCCGTCCCCCCGCCCCCCTCCTGCCCCCTCCTCGAGACTCGCCGGGTTGTACTCGTTGGGGGAGAACCGTTGTGGACAGTGGTGGATTTTCTGTGCCGTGTGGTTGTAGTGCTTAGAGACCCCCCCAGCGTGCAGCCCCCTCCCGCTGCGCCCCCCGCCTCCCCGCTGCCCGGTGCTGGCTGGCATGCGTGTGCGAGCGTGTGTGCGTGCGCGTGCGACATCCCGTCATCACTAGAGACAAAGCGAATAATAATAATAATTAATAATAAATGAATAATAAAAATAAACCAAACCTCTCTCAGGAAGAAGCCGCCCCGGCGGTGGCCGAGCAGGCCGGGGTCCCCGGAGCCGGCGGGGCCCCGGCGCAGCCTGCGGACGGGCGCCAGCGCTCGGGGTCACCTTTGTAGTGTCGTGTTAGTGAAGGGTTCCTGTATCTGTTGTCCTGGAGAAATAGGCTTTTAGCCGAGGGGCAGCCCCGGTCCCCGTCCCGTCCCGGGGGGTGCGACGCGGCCGGCTCCGGCCCTGCGGAAGCTCGGCTAATGGTTATCCTGACTGTTGTGACTATGGAATAAAGTGTGTTGGTCTGCTGCCCGCGGCTCCGGCTCCTCCTGCGCCGCCTCGCTCCTCCCAGGGGCATGTGGGGCTCCCAGGGGGGATGTGGGGCTCCCGGGGGCCAACATCCATCTCTCAGGCATGTTAGCTCCTGCCCCGGTCCATGGGTCCCACCCTCAGCCCTGGTTCCCGTGGGCTCCCACACCAGCCGTCCCCTGGGGAGGGTTCACCCTCATCAGCCAGCGTGGGCTGGGTGTCCCCTGGGAGCGGTGCCACGCTGCTGGGGGGTGTGAGCACGTGTGTGTGTGTGTACACGTGTGTGCATTGCCCTCCGTGTACATAAGCACCCGCTTGGCGTGCGGTGTGTGTGCCCTGTGTGTGTGCAGGCTGTACACGTGTGCGCGGTCTGTGTGTGTGGTATGCAGATGCACGGGGGGGGTGTGCATGTGTGTGTGCTGTTCACGCACGTGCTCCGTGTGTGCCTGTGCGTGCCGTGTGCTGCACACGCGTGTGCTCTGCCAGCTCTGTGCACATGCAGCCCCATGGTGCCACCAGCTCCACCCGTGGTGGGGCTCAGCCTGTGGGAAGGGTCCAGGTGGGGGCCTGGGGCACTAATCCAGCCCCGCAGGAGGGGCTGGGGGGGGCACAGGGGCCATGCACTGCTTGCGTCACCCCCTCAGCTGTTGCTATGGCAACAAGGGGAGGCTGGAGCATCCCCGGGTACCACTGGCCCCTGCTGTGGCCCGGGGGATTCTGGGGACCGGGCTGTCCTGGGGGGCAAGATGCCCGAGGTGGCCATGTGCAGGGACCCCCCAGCCCCAGGGGAGCACAGGGCTGCACCTGCTCTGGGCCAGCACCCAGCACCGCCCGGGCCCTGGGGTGCGCCGGCCGCAATCCCGAAGCGGCGAAGCCCCGGCATGGCGGCACAGCCGTCCCCGCCTGCGGGAAGCTGCCTGGCTGGGCCAGGAGTAGGGAGGCTGGTGGCTCTGGCCCGGCCACGGTCCCGGCTCGCCGGCCATCGCTGCTGCCCTCCTGACCTCGCCACGGGCCGGGGCCGCGCGGGGCCGGGTGCCCGGTGCCCGGCACTGCCCGCGCAGGCACGTGCACACGTTGCTGCCACGCGCCCGGCTCTGAATCACGCGCGGTGGCTGCACGCAGCATCTCGCTGGCTCCACAGGCAGCGGCGGCTCCTGGCCTGGCAGCGGGGACCCGCTCTGCCCGCTCCCTTCCACCCCGGCACGGCCCCCCGCCACCCCCGCCCCAAGTCCCTGGAGGAGGACGGTGCTGGGGCTGTGTTGAAGCTGGGGGCTGGCTGCCCACCCATGGACGGGGCCGTGGGATCCCTCCCGGACACGAGGGCAGCAGAGGGACCACTGCCGGTGACGGCACTGGGACGGGGAAGGATGTGCTAAAGCCTCTGCCCCCGCCCCCCCCGAGGTAAGCGGGGAGCAGGCAGGGCAGGAGCAGGCAGGGCAGGAGCAGGCAGGGGTGCGGGCAGGGGAGAGCCTGTGTGGGGACATGGGGGGATGCAGGATGAGGGCAGCCTGGAGGGGCAACGTGATGGGCACCAGGGGTGCACCAGGGTGGTCCCCAGGGTGAGCCTCCCCTAAACCGTGGCAGCACCGGGCTGGGCCCCCCCAGACCCCTGCAGGTGAGACGGGATGGGGGGGACAAGCGTGTCCCCAGTTCTGGGGACGCCCAGGCTGGGGCCGTGCGGGGGCCGGCGGGTCCCGCGGCAGCGCGACCCCCCGCCAGGCCTCGCCGGCGCAGGGCTTTGTTCAGCGCCGCAGCCGGCACCGAAAGGGTCCCGACCCCCCCCCCCCCGCCCTCCTCGGGGCTGACATTTCCACACGCATCCCCCACTCCGCGCGCACGCTCGCGCGCACGCGCAGGGGCTGCAGGCGGTTCCCATGGCAATGCCCCAGCGCGGGGCGGGCGGCGCGGAGGGGACGCGGTGGCCCCGTCCCCGCAGTGTGGTGGCCCGTGTCCCCGCAGGGCGGCGGCCCCTTGGCCACCCCAAAGGTGGCCGCGGCTCTCCCCGCCACCGCCCCTCCTTCCCCGTCGCCGGCCATTGGGTGGCTGCGGATGGCCCGATGTCGGGCCCGATCCTGCCAGCACGGCGGCGGGGGCCGAGCCGCGGCCGTGCCCGCTCCGGAGCCGGCCCAGGACGGGCAGGACCCCGCGGTGCAGGGGGGACCCTTCCTCCGTCCCCTGTGGAAGCCCCACCGGGACAAGGGCAGCGAGGGTAGGAGCTGACTCGGCCCCACGGGTGCTGCGGCTGCATGAGGGGAGTGGCTGTGGGTCCCAGGGTCCCGTCGCTCTCCCTACGGCTCAGTCCGGCCCCCCTGTGCCCCGCCGGGCCCGATGCCTGCCCGTGAGCCGGACTGCAGCTGCGGCCGCGGGCCCGGCGTGGCGCAGGGGAAGTGGCACGGGGTCCGCTCCTGCCTCCACCTCTTCTACAAGGACTGCACCGGGGGCAGCCCCGATGGGGATGGGTCCTCGCCCCACGGAGCCTGGGCCCCCCTCATCGGGAAGGTAAGAAACCCTGAAAACCCTTCCTCCCGCCTCCCCCTGGAGACGCAGCCTCTGCCCGCAGCCTGCGCCGGGTGCATCCCGCTGTGGCACTTGGGTGGCCCTGTCCCCAGGTGAGCCTCTCCGCGGGGACCCTGTTCCTGCTCCTGGGGGCTGCCGTGCTGGCTGCCAGCTCCCTGGTGCCCCCAAAGCTGGAGGGGATCGGGGAGGAGGAGTTCGTGGTGCTGGATGTGCAGGCGGTGCAGTACAACCACGCGCTGGGGACGTGCCGGCTGGTCGGCATGGCGCTGTGCACAGCAGCCGGGGCGCTGGGCGCCATCGGGCTCCTCTCCTGTGTGCTGGCCCCATGCCGCCCTCGGGAAGAGGAGCAGCAGCTCTTGCCCATCCTGCGTCACAGGCCCCCGCCGCGGCCCCCCGCTGCCTTTGCCCCAGTGGGGACAGCAATGCCCTTCGGTGTCTCCCGCGTTCACAGCGTCCAGCCCCGGCGGGACGCCTGAGGCTGGGGAGGCGATGGATGATGCCTGGCATGGGGCCAAGTCATGCTGCACCCCGCGAGTCGGCTGGAGCACCTGGTCCTGCTTTGTGGCCAGCACTGCGGAGCATCTGGCTCGGTCCCGGCATGGCCACCACGTCCCACTGTCCCGCCACTCTGCGGCCCCAGCACCCCGGCTTCCACAGCTGCTGCCGCTGCCACTGCTCAGTAAAGATGACCAGAAATCCCTTTGCTGGCGGCTCGGTGGCCATTGCTGTGTCTGTGTCAGAAACGCCACGAGTGCTGGGTTTCACGTGGCGGCTGCCACCTGCCCCCGCCGCTGCTAACACCTCATTCAGTTTGGCGAGGAACCGGATCAGAGCCTGGGAACGAAACCATTTGGCCCAGTTTCCCTGCCAGAGGGTGCTGAGGCCGTTGCTGGTGGCCGAGCATGGCGGTGGACACCTGGGGGGCACAGGGTATGGGGATGGAGCAGGGGGCATGGTGTATGGGGACACATGCAGGAGCTGCCCACACTCCCCGGTGCTGTGAGGCTCCTGCCCCACGTCTCCCTGAAGCTGGGACCCGTCAGGGCTTTGCATCACCCCACAGCAACGCATGTGTTGCAGTAACAGGCATCGTGCAGTGCACCCGGCGTGTCCGGCCTGTGCAACCCTGGGGCACCTACCCACTACCAGCACGGGCTGGCTGCGGTGGGCACTGTGGGGGTGCCAGGGCCCCAAACTCTGCCTCCCATTCCCCCAGCTTGGCCCCATGCCCTTGAGAAAGCTGAGCTGCTCCTGTGGACCGGCATGGCCGGTAGCCTGGCACGCTGGCATGTCGCCACGCTGTCTCCCACAGCATCACGGTGAGAGCGTGACCACGCTGCGGCAGAGCCAGGGCATGGGACCTGGCCGGTGGCTCCCAGCAGCTCCTTCAGTAACCCCGGGCCGGACCTGTCTCCATGCCCTTGTAGGGCACTGATACTGGTCATGCATGGGGAGGGTGGTGGGGCAGGCAGGGCGGGCAGGGAGCCAGGCCAGGCTGGGATGTTGCAGTTGGGCTCACAGCAGCATCAGCTGCAGCAGGGAGGGACAGGATGGGATGGGAGCGGGCAGCCGCCAAGCCCAGCCCGGATGCAGCCCCGAGGAAGCAGCTGGAGGAGCCCCAAGACAGCCCTGCGTTGGTGAGGCCAAAGCCCCCACACCCCCAGCCCTGTGTGCCCCGCAACTGCCGGCCCCGGCGGATCGGGCCCTACATCCTGCTGGGGCCACGGGACGGGGCTGCTCCTGCTGTGCCAAGCATGGCTCCACCGAGGCCAAGTACAGCTGCCGGGGACGGGCACCCCACACTCTCTGCCCTGGGAACCGCTCTTCGAGGAGGATGGGGAGGAAGAGCTGCGCAAAGCTCCCGGAGGTGCCAGCGAGCAGGTGAGGAAGAGGAGAGCTCCAGGGCACGAGAGCAGAGGTGCCCAGGGGTGCAGCTGGTAGCTGCGGCAGGATGTGGCTGCCTGAACCAGGACGCCACTGGGAGGGCTCCACGTGTGCCATCAGCTCTGGCTGCCTGACCCTGCGCCTTCGGGGAACTGGGGGACTTGTGCTGCTGGCAAAGCCCCGATGGCTGGGGGGTCAAATGCAGCCGCAGCCCCCACCCTCAGCCCTGTCCCGCTGTGCTGAGCCACGCCTGGCCTGCACCCACACAACAGCACCTGGGAGGGACCCGCGTATTTGCACAGACCAGCATTTCCCTGTCTGTACTCTTCTTGGGTAAATAAAAGACCTGTGACCTTTCCTTGGGGGCTGTTCTCTCCACTGAGTCCCACAGAGGTGCAGCTGCCTGGGGCTAGGCCTGGGTGCGTGCTGGGCACATTGGTGCCGGCAGGCGAGGGACCCCAGCAGCCAGTTTATCCCCTTGGCTGGTGCTGGGCTCGCTGTCCGGGCTCCAAGGCAGCGTGCCAGAGCTGGGCATCACATTAACACAATAACAAAGGCACATGGCGCAAGGAATGATGCTGTGCTGGCTCTCCAGGCTTCCCTCTGCTGTAAAACCTCAGCCCTGCCCCCTCTCCACCCCTCAAACCCCACCAAGCCGCCAGCAGCTCCCCACACCCTCCAGGTCACTGCCTGCGTCCTCCTCCCAAAGGGCTTTGAGCGCTAGTGAGAAAAATTGCTCCTGAAGAGGAAGCCAGAGGGAACTAAAAATAGCCCTGGCCTGATCCAGCAAACACGGCCGCCAGCCTCGTGCCACCCAGCAGAGCCCGTTGCCAGCCCGGGGCAGGCAGCTGCGTCACCCCGGCTCAGTGGAGCATGCCCGGGCGCTGGAGGCTGCATGGGGGAAGTGGCGATGGCCGGGCCTCTGCCGATGGGCACCGTGCCCGGGATCTCCTCCCGTAGCCAGGCGCCTGGCCCGGGGCACAACGGGGGCCGGGAGGTCAGGCTATTTACAGTCCCACTCTGCCTGCCGTGCCGCTGACAGGGGGGACACCCCAGAGAGGGGGGACACCCCAGAGAGGCACGTGCAAGTCCTGGCATTTAACCAAAGGTAGACAGACGGAAGGAGAACAACAACCAGGGCACGCAAGCACCATTTGGCTCTGCTCCTGCTTCTCTTCCCACGGTGCTGCTGGGTGTGAGGCCACGCAGACCGGCGGCTGCAGAGCTGGCCCGGCCTCCGCAGGAATGTGCCAGCTCTGGGGCACAGGGTGCCACGAGAGCAGATCTGGCACCCTCGGCCACACACCATGCTGGCACAGGGGGAGGGGAGGAAGCATGTTTAGTAACTGTTTATTTTACAGTTATAGGGTTTGTACAAATCTGCATTTACACGGGTATGTATAAGTCTTTGTACAGAGTGACTGAAGTACCCGAAGCCACCGTCTCCTCCCAGGCCCCTCCTCTGCTCGGGGACAACGCAAGAACTAAAGTGCACCATGGCCAGAGAGCAGGGGGGCTGCAGGGGCTTCCCCCCAGGTGCGGCTCCAGCCATCCCCTCCTTCGGGACAGCGGGGCAGTGGACAGAGGGGTCTCGGGACCTCCGGCAGCACCCTCAGGTCACCACAGACTCTCCTGCACCACGAGTTTCTAAAGTGCTAAATGGCCCAGCTCTCCGCCCCACGCCGCTGCTGCCCCGGGGAGGTGCTGAGGGCCAGAAACAGGCTCTGCCTTCAGCCTCGCTGGGAGAAGAGAGCCGTGGGCAGCCCCCGGCTCTCACCAGCGGTGCAGACAGCCCTGGCTCGAGCCCCAGCAAGCGGCAGAGGGAACAGGTCTCGCTGCCCGGCTGCTGCGAGAGCTGGTTCACACACTCTGGCCTTCAGCCTGCAGAGAAAAAGGGAAGTTCTCTGCCCAGAGCTTTACGGAAACACGGGTCAGGCGTGACGACTGCCCGCACGCACTCCAGCCAGCCCGGCGGCCAGAAAGGCACGGCCCCTCCGAGACAGGGGGCCCACAGGGCAAACCCCCAGAACTTCCCCAGCAGCTGTTATGAACCGACAGGCAGCGGGCTGGGACAGGAGGGTGCTGAGCTTTGCAGGGCATGAGTTTTCTTCTCTATCCCAAAATCCGTAACTCTTCAACCAACACTGAATTTTCAGGTGTGCAGCCCCTGGGCACGGCACAGATGGCTTTGGGCACAACACAGCAACAGCAGGGGGAGCTGGGTGGGAGCTGTAAGGGACAGGTAAGGGCACTTGCGGGAGGTTTAGCAGCTCAGGGGAGAGGTAGAGGCATATAGTGTCTATTGGCTTTGTCTCAGTGGGACACCGAGTTGTCTAAGAAGGATGTGCTGCTTAGCCGGGAGGGCAGGGAGTGCTAGGACTGTTAACGGGACAGAAGCTATGCAGGGATCAGGGGTGGTCGTTCCGGGAATCTCCCTCACTTGTGTTATTCCGAGAGGTGATGCTGAAGTCTGATCAGCTTGTGGGGGAGATCTATGACAGATTTCCTACCACAATGACTTCTGTCCTGTGCAAAGTGTTTCAGAAGGTGGAAAAAAAGCCTTTATCCACCTTAGAGCCTGCTTCCAGAGCTGCAAAAAAAGTCTGCAACGGGGGTTTACGGTGCCTTATGGTGACGTGACCTGGCACATGACAGCACAGACCTCAGGCAGGGCGAGTGACACTCGTCTCTCACCTTGCTGACCCAAGATACAACCGCACTACAGCCAGTGAAGGAGCCCCAGTGACCAAGAGCTAAGCTCCCTCTGGCAGTCCCATGGACCTGCTCCTGTCCCCTGCCCTTCTCTCCTGTAAACAGATCAGGCTGAAAAGACAAGGAAGCAAAAAGAGCCAGGGAGTGTTACACACTGGAGAGTAGCTCATGGCAGGGTGCTGACAGGGGTTTGCAAACGGTTGGGCTCTTACTCAGAGGTTGCCTATAGGAAAGGGAAGGGTGGGACCACCGGCAAAGCTGAACGCAGATGGCAGGGCACGCCGGCAGCCTGCCCGGGAGCGATGCAGAGCCAGAGGGCTGCCCGGTTCCTCAGGTGTAACAGCCCCTCACCCCCACACACGCACACACCCAGGCCAAACCCTGCTGTGACACTCTCCTCCAGGCGAGGATCTGCCCTCCCTCCCACTAATTTTCCCCAATGGGATCGTTCCGGCACAGCCCATGCATGGCTCTCCACTCGTACAGTCACCTGTGCGCAGCGTGAAAAGCCTGACTCGTCCGTACCTCCGGTTCCTCTCGAGACGGCAGCAGTGCCCATCTGCTCACCCTTGCACGGGGAGAACAAAGTGAGCGTCAGCATGGGGAACAATCCTGCTGGGCTGGTTCCCATCAGTCTCTGTTGCAAATGCCAAAAGCGTCACTGGACGCAGCAAGAATAAAAAATGATCTTCAGACAGGTCGTTTCCAGACACGTCCTTTCATCAAACATCACCCCTTCGCACCAGGGAAGGATGTGGTGACAGGAAAGCCCCTTCCTCTGGCTTCAGGGGAAAATCTGCAGTTCAAACTTGGGTGCCCACTCCAGTGCGCTCTTCACCACGGCGAGGGCAGCTGCTCCCAGCGCGACCGTCAGCCCCATCACCGCCAGCTTGACAAAGCGGTTGGTCCTTGGCTTTGTCAAGATGGATTTTGTCCGCTCCTCCCCTCGGAGCCGCTCCCTGAAGCGCTGCCTCAACACAGTGTCTGGTCTCTGCTGCACTGACGCCAACTCAAAGTCCTTAAAAGTGGAAGCCGCAGTTCTGCAAGAGAAGAAACAGGTCAAGGAGTGTCCCCAGCTCGCCTTCGGGACCAGCTTCCTGCCAGGGAGGAAGACATTCAGGAGGAAGCAAGACCTGGCAAGGGGATGCCCAGAACATGTGGGCAGATGGGCTGCCCTGCACTCACCGTTCAGCCTGCTGCTGAGCTGCCTCCCGGGCAAGTTCCGATGGTGGGAACTGGACAAAAAGGTCCCCAGCTCTGCTGATCAAAGTCTCATAAGGAAGGTCCTGTGGGATCTGGGACAGGAGGTGGTGGACAGAGGCCATGTCGCACTCACAGTCCAGAACTTCCTGCTCCCGGTACAGCACGATCTGCAGAGAGGAGCGAGAGCACTGAGGACAGCTGGGGAAGCGGGGATGACTCCTTGTCACTCGCTGGCACTTGCTTCAGAGCCGGAAGAGAAAAACATTTCGCTTCCAGCTGAAAGACCTGCCCTTCCTCAAGGGGACACACTCCAGTGAAGCATTCCCCATCTGGGAAGAGAAATGCCAAACCTTTCCTGAGACCCTGAGGTGATGGAAAGCCCCCTTCTGGGTAGTTATGTCTGTCTTCTGAACAGAGTCTGCTACCGGTAGGTCAGAGACATGGGTAGAACTTCAGCAGGGCTTGACTCCACGCCTTGCCTTCAAACAGAGGTTTGTTTGGATCCCCCATAGGAGCAAGGGCAAATGGATGCACAGCACAGGGCTGCCCACAGCCAGACGGGCTCCCCAGCACCCGAGCAAGGGCCCAGCAGTAGGGCCAGCACATGAAAGCGAAGAAAATCACCAGGTCATGCTGCCTCCATGGCACCGAACTGGACAGCCTGCACATCTGGATGCCCCCAGGCCACCCCGAGCTCTCCTGGATCCCATCTGCCCTCCATCACCACCAAGGCCTTGGGGGACCCCTGCAGAGCGGGTTGCAGCCGGGGACAGCAGCAGCACTGGGTCTGCCAGCCTCCCTCTGCAGCCCCAAACAACCACCACCTTGCAATGCTTCAGTTAATCCCCCTACACTCCAGCTGATACCTACCACAGCAGCAAAATAAATGGGCATCAGTGGATGGCAAGCCAGGAAGAAGTCATATAATCGCACGACGTGCCTGAAGTCGGACAAAACGTGCCCAAACCAGGTGATCAGCCAGCTGAGAGCAAAGATGGTTCCCACCTCCGCACTGCACAGAGAGAAGGTACTGTTAGCTCAGCTGCTGCCAGCAGCTTGGAAACAGCGCTGAAACGCTCCTGGGCAAGCCCTGCGCCACACCTCCCTGCCTGGGAGGGGAGACAGACCTGGCTATCAGCAGAGGATTCAGAGCTCAGTCCAGATCCATGAACTGCACCTCTGATAAATCCCCAAGGCAAAGTACTGCCACTACTCGTCTCACAGGCAGTGGGGTCCACAGCTGAGGTCCAACAGTCTGCTTTCAAGAGAACCTGAACGTGTGATGTACCACGTCACTGTCTGGCACGCTGATCTGAGGACACCTGAAGTCCTGCAGCACAGTCAGCTTTTCAGATTCCTTTCCACCCTAAAGGCTTACTAACTTCCGGGAGTTCCTAATCAAGCTTAGTACCCAAAGACATCCAGACAGAATAAAACAGAAGCAGGAAGGAAACTGGGAATCACAGAATCATTAAGGTTGGAAAAGAGCTTTAAGATCAAGTTCCACCACCAACCCAACCACCAACCCAACACCACCATGCCCACTCAACCATATCCTGAAGTGCCACGTCTACACGTTTCTTGAACACTTCCAGAGATGGTGACTCCACCACCTCCCCGGGCAGCCTGTTCCAATGCTTGACCACTCTCTCGCTGAAGAAATTTTTCCTAATATCCAATCTAAACCTCCCCTGGTGCAGCTTGAGGCCATTTCCTCTTGTCCTATCGCTGGTTACTTGGGAGAAGAGACCAACACCCACCTCACCACAACCCCCTTTCAGGTAGTTGTAGAGAGCGATGAGGTCTCCCCTCAGCCTTCTCTTCTCCAGACTAAACACCCCCAGTTCCCTCAGCCGCTCCTCATAAGACTTGTGCTCCAGACCCCTCACCAGCTCCATTGCCCTTCTCTGGACACGCTCCAGCACCTCAATGTCCTTCTTGCAGTGAGGGGCCCAAAACTGAACACAGTATTCAAGGTGCAGCCTCACCAGTGCCGA
This sequence comes from Phaethon aethereus, assembly GCF_964289735.1. NCBI lineage: Eukaryota > Metazoa > Chordata > Aves > Phaethontiformes > Phaethontidae > Phaethon > Phaethon aethereus. The sequence continues at coordinate 1,182,748 of NC_138592.1, forward strand.
GTACAGGGGCACAATCCCTGCCCTACTCCTGCTGGCCACACCATTGCTGATACAGGCCAAGATGCTGTTTGCCTTCTTGGCCACCTGGGCACACTGCCGGCTCATGTTCAGTCGGCTTGTCAACCAGCACCCCCAGGTCCCTTTCCGCCAGGCAGCTCTCCAGCCACTCCTCCCCAAGCCTGTAGCGTTGCATGGGGTTGTTGTGGCTGAATTGCAGGACCCTGCACTTGGCCTTATTAAGCCTCATACAGTTGACCTCTGCCCATCGATCCAGCCTGTCCAGATCCCTCTGCAGAGCCCTCCTACCCTCCAGCAGATCAACACTCCCACCCAACTTGGTGTCATCTGGAAAATGACTGAGGGAGCACTCGATCCCCTTGTCCACATCATCAATAAAGATACTAAACAAGATCAGCCCCAGAATCGAGCCCTGGGGAACACCGCTTGTGACCGGCTGCCAGCTGGATTTAACGCCATTCACTGCCACTCTCTGGGCTCGGCCATCCAGCCAGTTCTTACCCAGCTTTACTTTAAGAGTAAACCTGTCTAAGCCACGAGCCGCCAGTTTCTCCAAGAGAACTCTGTGGGAGACGGTGTCAAAGGCTTTACTAGAGTCCAGGTAGACAACACCCACAGCCCTTCCCTCACCCACTAGGCGGGTCACCTGGTCATAGAAGGAGATCAGGTTGGTCAAGCAGGACCTGCCTTTCATGAACCTGTGCTGGCTGGGTCTGATCCCTCGGTTGCCCTGCACATGGCCTGTGAGCGCCCTCGAGATGAACCGCTCCATAATTCTCCCTGGTACTGAGGCCAGGCTGACAGGCCTGTAGTTCCCTGGATCTTCCTTCCGGCCCTTCTTGCAGATGGGTGCCACACTGGCAAGCCTTCAGTCATCAAGGTTCAGTCCAAAGTCCTTTTCTGGGGAAGTGTCTCTTCCTTTCTGCTTCTGCTTTACTCTGCCTGGACTACACTTGTGCGGCCCTACTGCACAACCTGGGAATAATCCCCAGAACTAGCAAACTACAGCAAGGTGACACCAGCCACAAAACTGGGCACATGAAGCGCTTGTGGCAGCTTTGTACGACACTGTCTGCAACCCCCCAGCCTTTCCAATACGGACTGCAGACCACTGGGGTGAAGATGGCACCACCTAAACCCCCTCAAAATAGGCAGCATAGGTTCATGTCTGTTCGGAAGCAGAGTGCCATGTGGCTTTGGACTGTCACTGTTAGCTGTGGGTCAGCTGTTGACTTGCTCTGAGGAAGCCACTGTGGTGTTGGGGACATGCTGGTGCAAACGGCCCCACGAACAGTAACATGAGACTGGCAGGGCAGAGCTACAGAGCTCCCAGGGAACATCTGCGTACCTCTGCATGAAGTCGTGCACCTCAGGGTTCACCCGGTCTATGATGGGCATCAGGTAATTTAAAATGTGCTTGGTATTATCCATCGTTGGGTCCATAAAATCCCTGAGGAAAGATTTAAAAGAAGGTCTGTCAAACAACCACACCAGGGAGCTCTCCAGAGAGGCAGCCAGAATGCCATAAATGTACTTGCAATAAAAAGCTTTGCTGGCAGGGTGGCCCCCAGCCCCAAGGAATTCTGTCTGTTCGGGACAGCCTCCGTGCTACTTGTCTGGGACACCCAGGGCTGATCTGCACAGGAAACCCGGACCCAGACAATCACGCTGGTGTCAGCCGACACTTCTTATTTTGCTGCAGTGCACATATGAACCACAAAGCCTTTCCAGCACCCAAAATCTAAATCCCTGACTGGGAAAGGAGGGCGAATCCCTCAAACCACTCCCCAGCTGAAGGCTTGTTCTCATTTCAGTGTACAAACAGGAGTCACTTGACTTGTGGCTCAGGACACTGGCGGTACAGACCAGAGTGCCCGGGGCTGTATAAGGCTAAGCGGGAGGCACTGTGCTGAGCCAGCCCCAGGAGCCGGAGAGGCCCTGACAGCCGAGATGGCCAGAGAACTATGAATAATGGACGCGTGTTGGCTTCTTCAGCTTCATGAGATGTTACAAATTAACTGACAGCCTTCAATTATCCCTTCCCCAGAGCACAACTCCAAGCCATGTGCTGTTGTGTGGTCATGCTACTCTCTCACAGCAGCCCGCTGGGTACGGACACGACAGGCAGCCGGCCTTAACCCAGTGCTCTGCCTCCCAGGCTCCCCTGCTCCACGGCAGGCCAGCCCCATCCGCACAGGCTTCCCGGCAGGCACGGGCAGCTCCTCTCCTCCAGCCGAGCCCGGTGAGTACCTGAGATGATGCGTCGAGAGCTTTTCCACCAGAGCCGTGGCCAGTCTGTCCCCCACCACCAGGAGGAAGGTGACCACAATGTCATGGTAGCCCTGGTAGTAGTGCAGCTGGGGGTTGCGCTTGAGGACGTGGAGGATAATATCGATGAGCTCCTCCTGCAAGCCTTCCCTCTGGTCATCCGGCATCCCTGTGGGGACAGCACCAGGCGGCGCTGGGACGGGCTGCATCACCTACCAGTGCCTGCCGCGGGAGTGAGCGCGGCTGCGGTACGCAAGGAGAGGACCTATGTATTTACCAACCCACCTGATCCCAAGGGATGTGGTGCAAAGGGGAGGGAGGTAAAACTAACTGAAAAAAAAATATCCTGAGCCTTAATCCTGACCCCCAAAACTCTGATGGCCCAGGGGAAGCCAGCCTGTTGTTAGGTTGTTTAATCTTCAGACCTGCAGTGCAGAGGAAGTCACTGTGGAGGACGGGAGCAGGGTTTACTGATGTTTGTACAGTGCTGTGAAGAGCGAACTGCGCTGCACATCCAGCATGACTGAGGACATCTGAATAATTTTTAGTTTCCCAGAGGTGAGGTGCTAGAAAAAAATTAAACAGGACCCATTTTCACAGAAACTGTGCCAGCTGCATCAGATTGCGAGGCCTCCATCGCCACAACTTGGTATCGGTCCCCTGCTAACAACATGTGTTTAGGGACAGGACGTCACAGGAAAAACATTGTTCCTGCCACGCACAGCTGCAGCCAGTTTCTGGCAGTCCTTGTAACAGATAAAATGCACAAAGGCCAAGCAGAAAGTCCCAGCGGAGACCTTGCAACGACAAAGTTCTCCTTTTCCCCTGCTTCACTAATGTGCCTAAAAATAGACAGAAGGCTGCCATTCAAGGGCAAAAAAATCCGCACTAGCAGAGCCTTCAGGAATCAGGCTTGCACACAGTATCTGCACCCGAAAAAGAATCAGAGTGAATCAACTGTTTACGCAAGATAAAAGCCGCAGAAGAGGGAAGCAGATTCTGGCCAGAAATAACGACTGCTCTGCAGAGTTAGATAGCTGATGGATTAAATGTTTTAAAAATAGCACAACAAGGCACCAGCTGCCCACCAGAACTAAACAACTGCAAAAACATTTTGCTTCTAAAGGTTCAGAGTTCTCTTCTAGTTGGTGCATGAACCCAATTTTGAGATCGTTTTATACCAGAATTTGTTCTAACCACTGGCAAACCTGCCTGCCACGCCCCTGAGCTAGACCACAGTCTAAAATAAACTGAAGCAAACGGTACATTCCTCAAGCATCTGCCCTAATCTCACCCCGTTCACAACAGGCAAGGGGCGTGCAGGATCCGGACCACCCTGCACCGCAACTGTTGGACGTTACCAGCCTGATGGCCAAGGGGCTCAATGGGGCAGGGGGAAGTGTAACGCTGGAAGAGCCACATCAAAAACCAGCTGCAGCATAGGCAGCTGGAGGGAGCAGATAATGCAGAACAGCTCCTCTGCATGAAGAAGCTGCTGTGAGCTCACAAGGAAGAGGCTTTCTAGAAGTCGGGCACTTGGAGCAACGGAGTGCCCGACCTACTGCAACCCTCAAGTAAGGCCTGAGCCAGGAGGAGCCCGACGGCACAGACCTTCCCCCTGTAGAGAGGGAAGAGGAGAATCCCCTCTCACCTGGTGGGAAACGGCGCAGGGATCGCCGCACATCCAGTAACACTTGCTGGTAATCTTTATTGTCCTCTCGCAGCTCCTTTCCTGCTGAGAAGGAGAGAATGTGATTCACACCGTATAGTGCAAAGGCACCGGGAAGAGAGTGGGGCGAGGGAGCTGGGAGAAACCCTGCTGAAGGCAGGAGGATGAGGCTGCACACACAGACACGCCACCCCGTCGTACGTCCCCTTTCTCGTACGTCAGACACCAGCCCCGTCCCCTCACTTTCACTGCCGTGCAGTCTGACGCTAACGGCACTTCAGTGTGAGGAAATGAGGCTATTATTTCTTTAAACAACATATGTTAAAACGCTTAAACTGACACCACTCCCAGAGTTCCTGGAAACATCTTTGCTCCAAAATTTTGTGGAATTTCAAAGTATACTCAGCAGCAGCAAGGCGCGATATGCTGTGGAGACCATGAAGAATAGTTTATTAAATAGAGATAACTCAGAAGAAAACTCCACCCACGGGTAACTAAGATAGTTAAAACAGACGGGAAAGGAATTTGCTGGCACACCGAACCATAGTTGTGATCACGTGAAATTAAACGCTGTCTTCCAGCAGCTCTGATCACCTAATATAATCCAGCTCTTGACGGACGTGGGGGGATGCACACTTTTGAATGGCCACAGATTCAGGAACAACAACAAAATCTGTCCTGGGAACAATGACTGTAAAAGCTACAGGACTTGCAGCTCCTGCATTAATAAAGTTTAAAAACCATGCAGGTACCTCGTGAGGAGGGTCATCTTCCCTGTTTCTGCTCTGACCAAGCACCACACATGTTTCATGGTACAAACTGTTTCATTTATGCCCAGAAGAGACACCTCAGAAGAATTTTGGCCAAGCCAGGGCTCAGCACAGCCACTTCTCCAATAAAAATTAAGTTTGATACTTTCTGTTGCAGATGAACTTACACATGCCAGCAAACCGCTCAGGGCCACACCAACCACAACCAAAGTGAACTGATGTCTGTCACTAAAGACAACACCACCCTCACAGCACAATGGAAATGTTGTTTTTAGGAAGTTGTGTATTTCCAAATCTGCCATTTACATGCAACACAGCGTGCGAAGCTACAGCATCCCCGCTGCAGCACAAGTCCCCTTTGCAGATGAGCTTGGTGGGCAACGCACCAGTGTACACAGGGAAAAGGCAGGTCAGAAAGCACATGCTTCAACTTCTGTGATCCTTCCTCTAGCACGCACAGACATCACCGAGCCGTTCTTCCTCAGGACCTGAGTCCAGGCTGTTCCGTACCTGGAAGAGGGGGCAGGTCATCTGTATTAACACTGAGCAGCTTCGGCCACACTTTGCAACGAATCTCATCCGTCAAGAGCCCCCCCTCGCTGATCGCCATCCGCCTGAGCGTAGCCACGTCGATGGGGTCGCTGTTCAGAGCCTGATAAATTTCCGCCACTTTTCTTTTCTTCTTAGAATCAAAGTCTGTAAGAAGACCACAAAGAGGCAAGCTGACAGGGAATGCCAGCACACAGTGGGAAGCAACTCAGATCGGGAGGGGACGACAAAATCCACTCACAGCAATGCCACATGTACAGCAAGGGAGACAACACGGGACAGCCGGCACACGCCCCGACAGGACAGGCTAGGGACAACCCTGGTGGGTGACCCACCAGCTGACTGTCCCCGTTGCCACAGGCTCAGCACCGGGGGCACCTTCCGGCTCGCCAGGCATCCCCTCCACTTCCCCACCAACCTGGGAGGCGACAGCCGCTCCTCCTGACACGGGAGCCACCACCGCTGCCCGAATGGATCCCTCGCCCTCAGCTGCCATACTTCCCAACAGATCACGGCTCCATTCAGGACCGTGACAGACATGCAAAGCCATCCTGCAACTGTTTTCTGATACAGCTGCCAGCTCGGGTGTCAAGTGTTTCCTAAGACCAGGACTTCATGTTCCTACCAACTCCCAGATAGGCAGTAGCTCCTGGATGCAGTGGTCCTAGGGACAAGTCTGAGCATTTCTGCTGACAGCAACAGTCACAGGAAAGGGCATAATTATACCAGAGTTAACAAATCACAAGCATATCGACTTCTCTCCCAACAAACACAAACTTGCAAGCTGTTAGTATACGCGCAGGTTAGCCAGTATGAAACAAATACTGCTGCTTTGTGGAGCATGTGAACTCTGGGGCAGGCAGGGAAGGGATAGCACACAAGGCACACAGTGCTCTGGTTTCAGATGGGTTAAATGCACTTACAGGACACGGGAGCGTTTCCTGGGGAGCTGGGAAGGGACATTATTTCACACTGCATCGCAGTATTTGTCACCACTGCCTCACGTGAGGAAGGAGAGAGGTGGCCACAGGCCACCGATATCCTGCACCGGAGGGGTTTCCACGAAGGAGGCTTTGCCGAGCAGCCGTGGGGCTGCAGCACAGGATGAGGCTGCAAATGCTGCCTTACCTAAAGGCTTTTTCCGACAGGTCCAACTAACACTACTCTTGGGATCCAAATGGGATTCGTTTGATAAGGGATGTGTCCGAATAGGATTTTGGGTGGGAGGAATTAAAAGGATCCCAATGGAGAAACAGCTGTTTCTCCACACCCCACCCTCCCAGCAGCCACTTGAGGAACGCGTTCTTCTGCCCACGTGGCATCTCGGCACTGCCTCAACCCTCTCCCTGCTCCCAGGGAGCTGCGTGCAAGTGCCTGGCTGGAAGCACAGCTTTCTGCGGCGTCTGAACGGGAGACGGCGGGACAGCAGGCTGCTCAGACACACAGACACTAAGTAGGTCAAGCACTGGATGCTGTCCCTTCTCCAAGTACCCTTTTTGAACACTGGATGAAAACAAACTGTAACAGCCTACAACAGATCTCCAACTCCCCTCCAAACACCAAGTTCCTGGTAACATTAAAGCTTCTAACGTTCACCCAGTGACTAGAATTTACTTTTATTTCCTTTCCTGCCCCTTGTGCAAGCAAAGGTATTTGGACACAAACAGACACTGGCTCCACTCAGCCGGCTGCTCCCTACGTGCTGCGACGGGCAGACACTGGGCTGTCACATACTGAAGCCTCGGGAAGGAGGAGATAAAGCCTATGGAAGAAGAAACTCCTGTTCACACACAAAGAACTTAAGAAGTAGCACAAAGGAAGGAGCACATATTGTGGGCTCTCCTAAGTTTTATTGGCAAATACCCCAATATTAACGCTATTCAAACGTACAGCAGACAATAGCTGCAAGTATTAACAAAAAAATTGCGTTTCAAAACCTTTTCTGCGTACCTACAAAACCTTAACTCGCAGCGTCAGCCACACTTTGAAGGAGAGACAGAAACACAAGCCCAGAGCGCGGGGGCTTATGGCACCGAAACCCAAACCGCACCACGGCGAAAGGCCCGCCCGGCTGAGGGGTTTTTTATTTACCTCCCTGGCTAAAACAGCGCCGGGAACAGCTCTCCCTGACCAGCCGCCGGCATGCGGAGAACGCAGCCGATCGAGGAAGGATGGCCGCCCGCGGCGGAGCGGTTCCCGAGAGGGAGGCAGCCCTGCGTTCCCAACGGCTGGAACAACGCGCAGGCACCGGGCACCGGCACTTACTTACCGGCGCTTCGCAAGGCCGGGCCAGCCCCGGCGCTGCTGCAGAACCTCCCCGGTTACTGCTGTGATGGGCGGCCCGGAGAAGCGAACCCCGGAGAGCGCAAACGCCCGGCCTCGAGTCAGGCAGCGGCCGAACAGCGGCCCCGGCTGCCCCCCACCCGCCGGAGCCCGCGGCCTGGCCAGGAAGCCCGCTCCCCCGCCGACGGACGGTGCCGGAGCGGTGGGGGGGTGCGCTCGAGCGAGGGGTTGGGGCCCCGGGACCCCCGGGCCTGCCCCCGCCCGCCTCCCACCGGGGCGGCTCCGAGCGCAGCGCCGAGCCCCGCCCCGCCGCTAGGGGGCGCCGCCGCGCCTGCAGGGGGCGCTCCAGCCCTCAGCGGCTTCAAAGGAACCCGCGCCCCCCGCCCGGCCAGGCCCTGCCCAGCCCGTACCGTGGCCGCCGACACCGTTGCGCGGCGGGCTCCGCCGGGCCATGTTCCCAGGCGCTGCGGCGCATGCCGGGCCGGAGACCGGGCCGGGCCGGGCTGGGGCTCCGCGCTCCCCGCGCCGTCCGGTCCCGTTCCGCCCCGCCCCCGCCCGCTTCCCCCGCCCCTCCGCCACCGGCGCGCGCGCGGTACGTCACGGCACCCCAATGCGCAGGCGCAGCTTCTGGAGGCGGATCACGCGAGGCGCGTGGGGGGCGCCGCTGCGCCCTTGCGCATGCGCAGAACACAGGGCGAAGGCAAGCACGCGCTTGCCCCGCGGGCCCCAGCGCTGCGACGTTTGTTTTAAGTTTGGTTGTGTTTTTTTTTTTTTTTTTTTAAACCAAACCACAAACCCGAGCTCTGCACGGCACAGCTTCTTCCCAGCGCAGTCGGGCATGGGTAACACGTCCACCACAGTGCAGCACCCAGCGGCTGCTACCACCTCGTTAAATATTACCCTTAAACCCCCTCTGCCTTCCCCCAGCGGAGAACGAGCACCCGCGCTTCGTGCGAGGGCTCGTCTGATCCAGACACGTCCCTCTGCGCGCAGGCTTTCGTGCTTCCTTGTGCAAGGGCCGCCGGGCACCGAGAGCATCAGCCATTTGCGGTCCCCTCTTCCGTACAGCTTATCCACGTCTTTCAGCTTGGCGGGAGCAGTAAGCACTGCGGTTTGCAAACCTCCCTCACTTGAAACGGCAGAAAAGAACTGGGTTAAAGGGCCCCATGTAGCTCACAACCTAGTGTAAGTGACCACAAGCTGTTATTTTTGTCACAGTGGGAGCTTTTACATTACAGCACATCAAAGTCAACAGGGTCCAACTTGCTCATCACTTTAGGATATAAAAGATGAAGTACAATCCACTTCCACAGGGTGAAGTCACGGAGGAGAAAGCTACCTTGTGCACATGACAAAACTCATCTTCCCTGCCTGGGCCTGACAGAAAGGGGCCATGATTCACGCTCTCCTGCCCCATTTCTCTTCAGTGCGTTTAACCCAGCCCACACGCTCCATCCTACCTTGCAAAATTAACTGAAGCTAACATGGAAGTACACGGTCACCCCCCCCAAAGCAGAACAAAGGGGGGATGGGTGCTAAGAGGCCAAGCAGGAGCCAAAGGCCAAGGCTTCAGCACTCACTGATCAACAGGAAGAACACTCAATGCCCAGGACAAGCGACTGCTGCAGAGGCTTTAGGACGGGAGGTCACTGAGAGGGACGGGTGTCATTGTGCTTACAGACACTCCAGCGTTACGTAACTGAAGTCATTGAAATCCAGTGAATGGCAGCACACATAAAAACTAAGAATTGGTTCAGCATCTCAACTCCCCATCCATCAGGGCTGAGACAGAAGAGGAGGGGCTTTTGGTTTATGGCAAAAGATCCTTCCCCCAGGAGATACTTTGGCTTGTGGCGTTTGTGTAAGGCTTCTCGGCACTGCTCGCCACACAAGGCGACATGGCCTCCCTGCTATGCACAGGGCTGCGGGCCACTCCTGTGACACAGCATACCACCACCCTAGGGAGGCCTCTACACAGGGAACTTCAATCTAACCTCGATAAATAAAACCAAATGTTTATTTACACCAAAGAATTCCAACACTGGATCTTTCACATATGAAGGACAAAGTATATATACACAGCAAGGGGTAGCAGGGCTGTAACAAGGGTGCTTTTCCGTTGTCAATGATAATATTTGTCCACAATTACTGATCTACCATTTCAGTTTAAGTTAACGTCTGCTCACTCCTTCCTCTCAGTGCATATTTACAAGACTGTGAGGTAACTGGTATTCTCACCACATGGCACGTGAGGGAGGGGATGGTGGGTGAAGATGCGATATCGGACTTGGCGCAGTCTGATTTTTCCAGCTTTAAGTAGCTTGAAACCTATATAAACAATTTAAAAACAACATACCCAATAACAAACTAATTCCAGAGGTCCAGGCCAAGGTATGGCAGGAAGAACCATCCATGAGAAAGGGACTGATTAGAGTACAGCTTAGTCTACAGGAGCACCTTTCTCAGGAGGTGGCATGGACTCCAAGTGGATCAGTAACTTCATCTTTTAAGACTAAAATTACATGCAAGGGGGTGACTTGGCATTCTGGTTGGCTCCTAAGGAGACATGATTCAATCCAATTAGGGTTTCAGACATTATCTGCACTTACTTCTGTTAAGCTTATACCACCTCTCCATACTGGAACTGTCTCCTCAGTGTACCCCGGCTGAGCCATATGCAGGACATGGGGTTAAAGTGAGTGGTACTTTACGAACCCCCCTCCCCTGCCTCTTGAAGACTTTGTTTGGTAGTCTCTGGAGAACAGCACAATCCCCCAAGGTGTAGGCTCGTGGAGGAGTAATGGTGGGAACATGAAGAGAAGAGGTTCCCAGCAGGATGCAAGAGCTTGGAAATGCTGTTGATTCACCTTTGTTCTTAAATGAAGAGTACTTTGGGGGGGAGGGAAGGGGGGGGAAGAAAAAAAAAAAAAACTGTCCGAGAAATATTCCATCTGTAGGTATTTTCAGGGAATCCCCTGAGTTACGAAAAGTTCAAGTAAAAAAAGAAAAATCAGCCTATAATAATTTTGTATATAATGACTGAACTACTATAAATCCACAAGCAACAGTTCAGACACGGTGCCTCCAAAGCGTTCATCCCCTCCCTTCCCCTGCCAGGCACGAGCTGCGTCCTGAGGAGAGGTGGAGGGGGAAACCTCTTCCCCACCTGACTCAGCTCAGGCAGCAGGAGACAGAGCCCATCACTACTGCTGAGCGCCTGCAGCAGCTGGAACGGGCATCCCCAGAGTGGTGGTGGCAGAAATGACGGGCGAGCCTGCTAGAGGTCCAAGGGGTGAAGGTGTTGGCACTGAAGAAATCCCTGGAACAGAGACAGGTAAGCAGGAATTAGAGTGAAACCAGTGCATTGCTATCCAGGACGCCTCAGCTTCTTAAAATGAAGTGGTATCTTTGCAGGTCAGTTTGCTGCTGCTTTTTTACATTCTCAGAGCTGCCACAATAAGCTGAGATTAAAGATCTGTTACTGTTCTCCACAGTCTCTGAAAAGAGCTCAGATTTGTACCCATACAAGTGTCACAGACAGGCAGATGTATGGTAGGATCACTGTCCTTCAAACTACTGCGAAAAAATCCAGCTGCAAAGCACTTAAAACGAGACCAGAAAAGCAGGCTGCAGCGAGGCCTTATTTGCCACACTCTCCCACCCACTTTGTCATAGCCCTCCTTGCCCTTGTCACCGGTCCAAGGAGATGACCTAATGCCCCACCTGCAGAACTCACCCTCCTGGATCCTCACATCCACACAGCACGTATAAATGCTTTAAAATGCCACGCACCAAGAAGAGTCAACAGCAGAACTGACCTGACATCATACTCGCACTGCTGACAGGAGTGCTGCCACCCGGCATGTTGGATGAGCCCATCCGAGCTTGGTCTTTCACGATGGGATCTAGGAAGAGCACACTATCCTTAGATGCTGTGTTGCCAGGCAGCAGCTGAAGCACGCTGACTGCCTGCGACCTCTGTGCTCAGCCAGTTCTGGCAAGCTGCGTCAAATAATATCAATCATCATCTGCCGGAACACAGAAGTTTCCACCAACTCCAGTGGGAAGCGCCCAAGAAGGTACCACGGTAACGTGACCAGTGAAAAGTCACCTAAATGACGCGCTTCGGAGTTCAGCAGGACTGCTTGACAGTGAAAGCTGAAAGAAATGGGGGTGTAGTGGATCTCCTTTCTATGCTAAGCAATTGCATAAAGCCAAACCCAGAAAATGAGTGTAGCAAGCAGAAAGATTATCACTAATTAAAATCATACATCATGTCTCTTTACACATCCCACAGCAGCCTGTGTGTTGTAATGAGCATCACTGGAGCTTGTTGTCTTCTGTAAGATGTCCCAAATTTACTCGCTAACTCTTTATTTCCAGCTGCAGGTGAATAACACTATCATCTGAACAGAGACATCCCCCTCCTGCCTCCCAAGCCTCCTGCATCAGACGAGAGAGTTTTATATCTTGCCCTTCTTGACGCTGAGTTCAGTACAACCTGTATCTCTACCTGGACACAAGTTAATTTAGCTGTTTGTCCAACTCTCACATTCCAAGCTTTCAGCTTTACTAATGCTCATACTTGCAAAACATTTCACTTGAACATCTGCCACAGGCATAACACAGATCTACACTGTCTGTTAATTATACAAGCTCATTCATCAGCAAGAAAAAAATAACTGAGCAAATACTCATTTTGCATTGTTACAGCTGTTTCAAAAACCTAAATATCAACAATTTGTGAAAAACAGCAAGCATTTAAAAACATTTACTAGTGAAAGTTGTATTTTTGCTTGCAAAACCAAGACCTGAATATACCATTTGCTAAGGTATACATTTAGCAACAAAAGGAGTTAAAAGGGCCTGTTTCTCAACAAACCAGAGTTACCTGGTTTTATCAAAACGCAGGAACCTGTGTACCCAGACACCTGCTGAAATTAGCACGGGTTTAGCACCAAAGCTTCTTTAACACAGTGCTGCTGATTCACTGGCCTGACACTGGCATGTAACACTTTGTTTCCTCCGCCGGTGCAGGCAGCAGTGGCCTACCTGATCCACTACAGAGACAAGCAGCCTCAGCTCCAGTGCAATTATTTGCAAAGACCAGGTTTATGCTGCTGTTCGTAGCTCCTATCTGCACAATCTACTGGAAAGGAGATTTCCCAGAGGCAGAGGAAGAACTCTTTGGGCAGCAGGTGATGACAGCAGCTGATACTTACAGAAGTACGGGTGTTCCATGGCTTCTCTCGCTGTGAGTCGTGATTGGTGATCATATCGCAACAGCTTGTCTAAGAAATCCAGAGCTTCTGGACTCACCAGATGTTGGTTCTCACTATGAACAAAGCGCTCCCATCGCTTACGGGAGTGTCTGTAGGAAAAAAGATACCCAAATTGGTTTAGGCAGAGGACATCAATGCCAAACTTCACTTTTTTAAAGAGCAAGGACTGTGACAGATGGCCGTCTTGAGAGGGGCCGCTGCCCGGTGCGGTGGCAACAGGGCTGAGCCGTACCAGAGCACGAAGCAGCAGTACACTGTGTCTCCACATGGCGGCACAGCCACCGCAGCCCCGGACAGCATCAGGAGTCATGTTCAGAATGAATTTACAGGCCTAAAATCCCAGCTTCTGCTCATCTCATGCCCTCAACATTAATTCCTTGTAGTTTTGGTATGCGTCACACAACATAACTCCATGAGGGAAAAAATATGTAAATGCCATCTTAAGCAGCAACTAATTTTCTGCACTTTAATTCTAAGAAACAGGGTTTTGTTTTTTTACCCAGAATACTGAAGAGAGCATTTACCCTTCATGCTTTACGCTCCAGCAGTTCACTTATTGCACAGATGACATTTAAAAACCTTCCCTCAAGTCCATTTGCAGCTAAACGACCATGGGAAGCACTGGCAAAAGGGACCAAAAGCACAAAGTGACAGTTCTCAAGAATCTTGGCTCTGATTTCTCTGAGAAGCGAAGTTTTTGTTTACTTCAAGGTCTGCTGACAAAGCAGTAGCTGTCTGGGTCTATTAAGAACTTACGAGCTACTCCAGATCCTGGCTCACCTGCCCAAGATGTCATTGAAACGTGGATCCAGTTCAATGTTGTATTTGTCAATGTAGTCATACAGATCTTCTGTTCCCAGCACCTTGGCTATCCTCACCAGCTGGGAACGAACAGAAAAGTAAGTCACTACTGCGAGGGTACAATAATGCCAGAGCCAGCGTGAAGATAGAGCAGCACATTCCCTTGGGAGCCTGGACCTGGTCTCAGTGGTCTGAGCCACCAGCCACAGGGTCACGTGGTGGCTCCAACTTCCCCGGCCACATACAATCACAGTACTTAGTAACCCCAGGCAGCCAGAGGGAGCTGCATGCCCAAACATCACTAAAACTATCTCCTATTCAAAACCAACAGGCGGGGAAGGCAAGAATAACTGGTCAAAAAAGCAGAAACTCTGTTAACTTGCACGTGAAGGGTGAAGCACCACCCCGAAGGACTCCAGAATGAAAGTTTGAGAACAGAAGGTCACTGTTCCTGAATGTCTGCACATTAGTTCAGGTGCAGAGCACCCATTAAAGGTCTAAGTATAAAAATTTTGGCCTAAAGGCAACACATCAAAGATTTCAGGATCTATATAAAACTGTACCAAATTCACAGTTTCTATACAGAAGGGAGAGTGGATAGTGGCAGGGGCCTTCTACATAACATAATCTCAATCAACCTATGTACCAGAACACACCAGCCTTAACGTAACTATTGTTACAACTTTTTCCAGTTACCTACTGAGGAGCTCAGAAATATGAAGCACTATAAATCTATTTCTATTTAATTGGTTAGATAATCTAGCACACTTGAGAAATAGAACCTGTCTTCAAACACAGCAAAGAAGCCATTAGAGAGATGCTTAAATTCTTCTTTGGATCCCTCGATAGAAGTGCAAGCAGGAAACCTTCATTGTGCTAAGAGAGATTGTACATGACCAGCTCTCACCTGATCATAGTTGTCATGGCCATGGAAAAATGGCTCCTTTCGGAATATCATACTAGCCAACATGCAACCCAAGCTCCACATATCCAGACTGTAATCATACATCTGTACAAAACCAGAAGGATAATTCAATTTCTAATGAATTAAGCAGAACAGACTCCCCATACTAAGAGGCTCCCCCCTCCCTCCAGTAATACGAATGCGGCCACATTATGCTGGGAACAGACTGAAATATCTTCATGCATCTTCCTCGCTAGATCACTGTTCAGCTCAGTGTTCCAGTTACTCAAACTGGGATAGAGTAATTTCCAGAACAGCAGGTATCCTACTTCCACCCTTGTCCGTAAAGATATTAAAGACCAGTGCCTTTTTCTATTTTCACTGCTGACTTCCAATGTTATGAACCACTGAGAAACACATGTTGAGAAGGGAAGCATCACAAGCAACAGAAGGAGTGGACCCCACAAGGTACACTGGCAGGTGAAGAAGTACCTTCGTTCAGAACCAGCATGATCTGAAAGTCACCAGTATCACTGCTGCTTCCAGCCCACAGCATTTCCATAATGCAAACTTCCATCAGATATGGGAATGTTCTTACAGCTTAATTTGGACGTTCATGCAGTCCTAGCTATTCCCACAAGGGCTTTGGTTCATTCCTGTACTTTACTGCAAAAGCAACCTTGCTAAAAGTATACAACATTTATATTCCAAGATCCACGATGATAGTTCTACGTCTCTTCCTCAGATTCTGAGACTACTCATTAGTTTCTTCAGTTCAGTGGCTTTATAGCCACTGCTTTCTGCAATACGTTTTCAAATGGACCGTCTTTAGCTTGAGGTCTCTAGATAACCTGAATTTCTGGTTTGCTACCTTGAAATGGCACAGACTTTCCATATAAAAGCCAGTGATAAGTCCTGGTAATTCTTACCTGATAATCTACAAGGAGTTCAGGTCCTTTGAAATATCTGGAAGCCACTCTGACATTGTACTCTTGGCCGGGGTGATAGAATTCAGCCAAACCCCAGTCTATTAGTCTAAGCTAGAAATGGTAGAAAACAAAGAAAAAGGGTTCAAGGGATGCACCAGCTCTCCACTGGCTGAACCACACTACAGGTGACTTTAGTCTGACACTTCATTTAGGAGTCTTCTATTTTCAATTAATTTGAAGTTGATCAGAGTATCTGTTTAGATATTCTCCCCACACTCATATCACCAATCAGTCTCAATAAAGTACCTCTCCTTATCAATTCTATTTATGGGTTACATGTAACCTACAAAAACTTAAGAAAAGCAGCGTGTAGAATTTCATTTTACATTTCTCCCCATGATGGAAGTGCAGCCCCCCCTTGAAGATGTCTGCTAGTACCACTACACAGGAATATGCCAAAGGGATTCTTGTTTGCCAAGAGAACAGTAGGATCTCTCCCTGCCCTCCAGCCTGCCCCACGTTATTACCTTTCTGTGCTCATGGTCAATCATGACATTGTGAGGTTTGACATCTCTGTGCATGATTCCCATGCTATGGCAGTAATCTAGAGCCTGTAGGTGACATACAAAGAAAGTTGCTGGCGCCACAAGAAGCTTCCAAGTTCAATCATATTCAGAAGTATTTCCACATGTACCAAGTCTAACTAGACAACAAGACTTTACTGTCCAGTGTTATATCCTGGACTAGACTCGTGGACCACAGAAAACATCTCTGGTGCACCTTCTCAAAGGGAGGTCCCGGGAACAGAAGTGTTTTGACTTCACCTCATGTACCTGCTCATAAAAATGGAATTTTAGGGTCCCTAAGACCAGAGTTACTAGGCACTATTGGTCAAACAAGTCTCCCTTTCTCCAGACTCCGGAGGAGAAAAATATTTGTTCCAGAAGAATGGACAATTTGGATACATTTGGCTCTCATTACATTAGAGTACAAAACCAGCCAGTAACAGCTTACAATCTTCTGTTTTCAGAGGCTACATGCACTTTTCATTTAGGATCGTAAGTTATCTCAGTGTACCCAAAGGCTCTGCTATTCTCCAAAAAAAAAAAAAAAAAACCACACCAACCACCCAACTAGAATTTGTTGCAGAAACAAAGCTGAACAATTGATACTGACTTGATATACATTTTTCTACTCAATTCTTCCACAGGCTTTCTCTCCTCTTCCCCACCATTAGAGACATGACAACCATCTCTATCGGATTAGCAGAGTGCAAACCCTAGAAGTAAACCAATAAAACAGCAGAACACCAACTTACCTTCAAAATCTCATACATGTAGAATCGAATATCATAATCTGTTAATGTCTGGTATAATTGCTGTGGGACACAAACACATCGTATCAGTGTTCAACACCCAGGAAAAATAGCACATCCTTGCCTATCCAGAACAACTCAGCCCTGTTCTCTGCTGCTGTGGCTCTCCAAAGCCATTTGAAGGAACAGTAAAAGTTTCCCAAGTTACTCTCATCCCACATTCAACCCTGATCAGTCTGTTCCTCTCCCTTTATAAATCACACACATAGTTTACTTCCAGCTCTGCTCAAACAGTACATTCTGGTTCCTGTCACAAACTCCCTCAGGATGCACTTGCCCACCACCAGCACGATGCATTGTGCCTGCAGACTGGGTCTCAAAAAGACTGAGGGTGCTCTGCAACATTAATCAGCTATTCCAGATGGCATTGCACAGCCATTCTTCTCCTGAGGCAGGTCAGTAGGGAAGGGGACAAAGAAACATTTAAATTCCTTTTCCCGGAAGTATGGAAAGCCACAGAAACAGCTGTCCACATTTAAAGTGGTCCTAATAAATAGTTATATGCTGAACATAAAAGCAAAGTGTTTCAAAAGGACAGGCACTGATGGCCCACAAGATAACAGATTAATTTGCTCCAAAGGTTACAATACTACTTGGAATCTGGATTCTCATCTTGTAACTTTTTGTGGCAAAATGGTACTAAAGGACTAATTACAAACTTCTGCCCCAAGCATATTTACCTTTAAAGACAGTTACTATGTTGGAAGGAAATTATTAAAAAACCTGACTGCCCCCCTGCATGTCTCCAGAAAAACGTTACGAGCGGCTTTCAAATGGAAAACATGAGAAGTTCACAACCCACACTGTACCTTAAAGTCTGTGTTGTTTACATGTTCAAAAACCAAAGCTGGTGTCCGAGACTAAAACAGAAAGAAAAGTGTTCAGCCATTAAGTTGAGACAATATGTCTTCATTTACGATAATGAATTAAGCCATTTTTACACCTAAAAGCGCCAGAAGCCCCGCTGCCTCAGACACTTGCGATTCCCCTCAGAGCAGAGTCAAAGCCTGCAGCCCCTGGCAGCACTGTTTGTAGAATGAATTAACTTGTCTCAGTTCACTGGTACCTCATCCTTACAGAGTGAGGGCCTGAAGGGACCTGTGGGGGAAGGGCCCTCTAAAAGAAGTTAATCAGATTAAGAGCTGATCTGATTAAGGAATTCAAAAGCAGGATTTAAGAGCAGGGGAAAACAAAAAGCCAGATCAGAGCTGAAGTCAAACAGAGCAACTTCACCCATAACCCCAGTGTACCCTTTAAGTTCCTTCCATACTCACCACAGGATCTTTTACTATATCTGCAAGAGTGATTATATTGGGGCCGCCTCGTAAGTTCTCTAAGATCTTGATTTCACGCTTGATTTTCTTCTTTTTAACAGGCTGAAGAATAAAAACCCACAGTGTAAGTCAAAGCGCTCCAGCAAAGCGAGGCTAACAGACAGCCTAACATCCAGGTAACCAAGGTAGGTGACTGCAACTCAGCAAAAAACATCGTAGCCTTTGCAAGTTAAGTTCTAACAGCTAGACTTTGTTGCAACCTGACTATGCATCATTCCAGTAAGGGCTCAAATATGTGCAGTCTCCTTTCTAACCATACAACCCTGACAGCTACAAACATTAGTTTCATGTGAATGAGGTTTAGGAAAATGATACTTTTTTTTTTAAAGCTGTCTGAACATGATCCAATAGTACAAGACTTCTTAACTGGTGTGTGGTAACCGTATGAGAAGTCCATGAGCTGAGGGCCACTAAATGAACATTTAGCCAATCAAGGCTGTGGAATAACCAGTATCCAGGAGACCCTTACTCAATCTGGAAGGATATTACATGTGCAATGGAACACGCAGAGCAGAAATGAAAATGTTAAGGTTAGCAGTCCCTAAATCTAATCAGTGTCTTTAAAGGACAATGATCCCATTAGGTCATAGGCCTCTATGCACATGACAGCCTGCCAGGGCACTGGGAGTCAGAGAAGGGGAGAATTTCCTAGTCAGCTGTTGAAGTGTTGTCTAGCTCCAAGTAAAAATGTGCTGCACGCCAGAACTTAACTTTAAGATAGAGGCTAATTCCTTACAGGCAGAGATTTGACTTAATAACCAAGTGTAGGGCTTGTATTAGGAGGCTCAAAATGATGACCCATTTCACTGAATGACACTCTAAAGCCAGGCTTTAAGGATTTCAGTTTTAGAACATTGAACATTTTAGACCAAATGCTGCACCTTCTGGTGCATCACCTCAAGACAGATTTTACCTCTTGCCCAATCCCCATCTCACCTTGAGAATTTTAACAACTACTTTTTCATTATTTGTAATGTTGATGGCTTCAAATACTTCACTGTATTTGCCTCGGCCTAATTTTCGAACTAGCTGGTAGTCATCTTGATTTCTGTGGAGATAAAAAGTTAAGAGTTGCAAAGAGCTCAGTCATTTCCCCTCACAATTTACAAACCACTCCTTAACACTAAATCACTGCCTCACCTTCCAAACAAGGTGGATTAACTAGTGCCTTACATCTCCTGAACGCAATGATTAAGTAGGAGAGAAACAGGGAGCTTCTACTTGCCCAAGTTAGATTCAATCCAGACCTTATTTCTTCTGTAGTAGGTAACATAAGCCCAACTATGCATTTTCGGCATGAGCAAACTCAAGCTATCCCTTCCACTGGTCTCTCTGTATTTGGAAGCTACATTTTTTCCTTGTATAGTGTGCTTAAAAATCAACAAAGCCAGTAAGACCTGTTTAAAAACAGAGTAGGCACAAAACACTCGGAAGATTGTGTACATTTCAGAAGTCTGGAGCTGCAGCAAAGCTGAGGGCAGAACCTAGTCTGGGCCCTGCTATACAAAAGCAGGAATGCAGAGCTATGAAGCTGGCATCACTGCTCTCTGATTCTTGGACAGTTTAGTCACGAGCTCAATTTAGACACCTCCTTCTTTCAAAAAGAAGCAGACATGTCTTTTCCAGTCACTCGCAGAGAGCTGAGCAACAAGTCACAAAATAGCATGTACCTATTTAAGTCTGCTGAGTCTCTTCACTCATCCAAATCAGAAGGCACTTCAGATGACTTTTCACTTCTTTTCAGCTCACCCAGGACTGAAAAGGTTTAGGTTGTTTCAGAAAAAGATTTCTTCCCTCTGGAAGGGGATGTTTCCTGACTACCTTGCAAAAAGTCTTCAAACCAAACTCTTAAAGAAGCTGCTAAAAATGTTCCTGTGCTGTTGGAGACTTAAAATTTTGACAAGAAACACTTTTCTGAAGAAAAGTTATGATCCTAACACATGCCATGCACACTAGACATCTGCCAAGGAGCAGGAAAAACCTAACGCAGCACAGGTGCCTGAGCTCCCCATGCACCACTATGTAGGATCCTACAGGAATTGATCCCGGCCCAGGGACATCCATAAGGAGCCCAGAGACTTACCCCCATTCAACAACATGCGACTCATAGTCCCAGTACTCCCGGGGTCTGTGTGTGTTCACATCCGTATAAACTCTGGCCCTGCTCGGCACGGGTCCCGACATATCAGACAGGTTGGCAGGCGGAAGTGATGAGATGTCTGAAATCAGAGGCTACTCGAACTGCAAAGCTGGACAGAGGATAAAGGCCTCAGATTCTTCCACCTGCAGACAGAAAGTAAACCAGAGGTTCAAATCTCAAGATACTACAAAAATATTTAAGTTAATCGTTAAAAGCTGCTGGGAAGGAGAGGCTGGAGCCCAGCCACAGGCCTGAGATAATTTCTCAAAGCTTGAAAACAACTTGTCTGCTCCCTCTCACACAGGATGAGACCACTTGGCCCCACTAGCAAAAGTAACACCTCACCCCCACCGCCTTGCAACTTTCAACATGTAGTTTCCAACTTACGGTTGCAAAGATAACTTTCCAAAAGGGAATAAATGCAACATGCTCTGTATCTGCAGGCAGACTCCTTCCTTTCAGCTCCAGACTCAGCTGTAATCTCTCCCCCATCCAGGAATAGGTCTTGTGCCACCCCATGTAACCAAAACACTTGATTCACTTAAGGTTGCACAACTATTGCCTCTTGCAGTGCACTAATAAATGATGCTGCAAACAGACCTGACAGATCAACAAGGTCACCTGTGCAACCTAAATTAAGCACTTTCTGAAGATTCAACTTCTAGAGACACCAATTCTCACTTAAATCAGAACTTCATGATTTACTTGCAATTCTTAGAAGGACTGAAGCCTTTCATGTGCTCACACACAAAGGTTTGTGTGGCTACGTTGAATCATTCTGTGGAAAGAAAAACCTCTGAACTGATCCACCACGACTCTGTGCTTTCCATCCACTGGAAAATGCAGGTACTAACTGAAGCATCTATGTACAAAGCAAGGCTGGTCAGCTCAGCAGGTTTCTGGAGGAGACCAGACAAATCCAGACACTGTGCCAGAGCATGGACCTTCTCAGTTTTAAGCACCCTCCCACCTATATTGGCTGTGTAAAACAGCTTAATGGCATTTCAACACAATCACCCATGCTGCTTTCCCCACAAAATAAAATGTATTCACCTGAAAGCAGCATCAGGACCAAAACGTTATCCAAAGATAAGACTGCTAAGTCTGAACGTCTCTGGGGATTTTCATAGTACAGTATTCTTCCCATTTCCACATACTCTGAAGAAGGCTTTTGCTACTCTGTTCATGCTCTCCTGCACAGATATCTCATCCCACCATCTCACAACAGATACCTTCTATGTATAGCCCAGTGCCCCCTTGAAAGCGAGCAGGACTTACAGAGCAGGCAGCCACTAGGTCTCATCTCTGGGCTTACTTGAGGAAAAAAGCAGCACCGCACTGTACAATGCAATTAAGTCCTAGCATTCTCCAGAAGATGTAGGACATCTGTAGTGATAAGGTACATCCACACTAATTAGACTATCATGAGGAAAAGTACACCCCCAACTAGAAGTGAGACAAGAAGGGACACTGGGGAGATCTCCTAGAGGCCAGTCATTACAAACCATTCAGGGATTAAATGGCTTAGAAGACTTCATGACAAATCATGAGTTCTGATAGGATGGGGCACCAGTTTTGGTCACTACTTTCTATAGTCAAGACATTAAATCCAACTGTCCAAAAGACAGTGGCATCTGTGCTGGATTATGAAGCTTTAACCAAACACAAAAGAAAGATTCTGCTGCAATAGTCTAAAGATGTTTCTTTGCATTCTGTTTGTCCAAAGTTAGCTCTGCCACTCCCTCCTTCTTACAATGTGATTTTAGCATATCTGTTAAGTTTTTACCAGTACTGAGACTAGACAAAATAACTCAAAAACTACTGGAAGTCAAGGACAAATACTCTGATTTCTGAACATTTAAGACAACAGTAGCTTAATACAATTTCATACCAAAGTATCGTCCTGCTTAAAATAATAGTGCCTTTGCACCTCTCCAATCTTTCACCACGAGTGAAAGCTGACACACTTCTAAACATTTAAACACAAGAATCTCTTTGTCAGCTTTCAAAATAACTTTCAAGGAAGGAAACTGTATCGGAGCATTAATATTGTTTGGTGCACGGCATATGGCAGAGACTATACAGCCCTGTTTACAGAAAGGCACTCACTCAGTGGGCAAGGCTATAATCTAAACGCATGTCATCTATTTGTTTGCTATGCCGATCTTATCCCTTCACAGAAAACAGGCAACTGCCAGAATGCAGGAGGAAGTAATAGCCCCGTTAATCAGAAATTAATCAGAAAGACCTAGAAATCTGCTCAGAGCAGTTAGCTTAGGCTATCAGGATACATTACACTGGAAGAAAATTCTAGAAGAAAATTCCTGCTGTATCAGCAGCATCCTGTCATTTGCTGGAGGTCTGCAGTATTTCATTCTGCTGCAAAGACCACAGCAAGAACCACCGGCTGCAAGGATGGTGGCAGACCTGGGGGACACAGGTCTGATGTCCTCTACCATGTCACACAACTTGACCAGCAGCTGATTCTGCAGAAATGGAGGCAGAAACGTAACGAGGCCTCTTTCTGGCGTGGACTAAGCCTCCTCAGGTGGTATGGACCTTGACAGCATGGGTTATTTTTTGACCTACTGACACACAAAGGGTGCTGAACGCAGCTCCAGGTAGACAGGGTTGCGGTAATCCAGCCTCAAGGTTAAAAAGGGACATGGCACTCTTCCAAAGTCCACAACAGAGGTGTGACTGAGGCCACAGCCCAAGAAGGGAAAGACGGGGCACTTCAGCCAGGTGTTCAGCTAACGGAAGAATATGAAGTATTACTAAAAAAGAAAAATAGTCTATTCCTGAACAAAACGTTTGTCCTCTAACAAAATACACTTTCAGAAGATTAAGAAGCCATCATCTAAGGCCTCAAACCATTTATGTGGCATGACTCAGAGACTGACAAATTAGATGTATACTCCAAAAGCATACTCAGGCATTAACAGAGCATGCAAGTTTACTAGAACACTTTTAGTACAGTGAAATTTATTAGATTTCAAAGTTTAATCAAATGAGTTTTTGTTTCTCCTCATTCCCTGTGCTTCTGGGAGGAGATGCACTGGCTAATTTCCTCTGTCAAATACTCCTTGTGTAGGAATTAACTGAACCCATACATGCCTAAGATGACTTAGCAATTTTAATTTTTAAGCACAACTCAGTATCAATAAAGAACACGTGACTGCTCCACCTCATCCAGCTTAGCAAGATCAGTTTCAGCATGGAAAAAAAAAAAAAAAAAGAAAAATCAATCACATTATCTAAAGATAGATTAAATTTCACAGTGTGTATTTTTTGTTATGTAGCTCTAGCCTAGCACAAGCTGTATGTTGTAACAGACTGCTCAGAGAAAGGCTTTTTCAGGAAATCATTGACTGTAGCTTCTAAGAATGGCACACAATGCCTATTTATGAAGGTAGGTATTATTGTCTACTGCTCTTTATACAGGAAGAGGAGAATCTGCACAGACAATTTGGTATTAAAGCAAAGTTATGTACATATACAAACTTACCCTGCTGAAAGCTTCTCACCTTCTCTGCTTAAAAATGCTAAAGAATTTGTGTGTATTTTGCTCTCCCTGCCCCTAGAGAGGGATAATTTTACAATGGATCCAAGCTCTTTGACAGAAGGGGCTGACACAAATAGGGGCAAATAATGGGGACAGGTGTGGTCATGCAAAAGTCAGTTTAGCTTGCAGTTTTAAGGCAGAAAATGTACAGTATGAGCAGTGATTACACCTAGATGAGTGTCCTGAGCTCGTTATAAAGGATGAGTTCTATTTCTGCAGAATCCAAACAGAACATGTCATTTATTAATTCATGCATTAATGACAGAATCACAGAATAATTTATATTGGGAGAGACTGCTAAAAGTAATCTAGTCAAAGTAGATCTAATTCGATCAGGTTGCCATGTCCAGTGCGGTCTTGAGCACCTCCAAAAACCACAATGCATCCCTGAAAATTTTAATTTCTCTGGTAGAGAAGTGCTTAACTAGGAAACATAACCATGAGTTTTTAGGCAATATACCAGCGGTCACAGAGAGAGGAAGACAAAGCTTCCAGTTACCGTCTGACATATGCTGTTCGATGTTAAGGCTTGCCTGTGCAAGGCCAGAAAACAGCTCTTCTGTTTTAGCCCTTGTGGTGACACCCCTTGGGAAGATATTACTGAAGAGCCCTCTCACACAGTAGGTATATCAAACGAGCACCATGCAAAAGTTTCAGTGCCTGGTTTTCCCACATTGGCCTGCCCTTAAAAATGCCGTTTAAGTATCAGCAAACTGAAAATTAGCTAATCTCTTACACAGCATCCTTATCAAGAGCACCCCACAGGACCCTGTTGATCCTGCATACAAAAAAAAAATCACAAGAACACAGCCAAATACAGCATTGCACGTACTACTGATAATTACTCTGCGGGAGTGCCTGAGAGCCCCAGTCAAGGGACAAAAACAATTGTACTACCACCATATAGGAATTTTTTAATTGGAAGGTCTATTAATTAAAAGAAATCAGTTCTTAAATGTTTGAATTATTCTAACAGTAGCCCATTGTCTGGGCAGCTTGGCAAGCTACACTTTTTGTGCTTAAAGTTGAATAAGACAGTAAAAAGCTTCCCAATGTTTACTTAGAATCTGATTTTTAAAACGTTTTCATTTAAACCATTGTTACAAACCCCCTCCTTTTTAAAAAGGGATTTTATCATCCTTACAATGCACTCTAATCCCCATGGCAACCCCCGCCCCCACGGAGGACTTGATTTCTTGTGAAGTAGCCATACTTGCAGCATCTATACCCAATTAGTACAGGAATTTCCTACACCTTCTGTCCTTCCAGATGTATCCACTTACAGCAAGTAGCAGCAAAAAACAGCTAAGAAATCCATGCAAATTAGTTTGAGAAACACACCTACTTAGCCTCTAGTAAAATTCACCTCTCTTTTTTTTTAGTCAAGAATAACTGAGATACTGGAATCTTTTTTTTCTTTTAAGTGGAAATGTTTTTGACATGGAGCTTCTCTCAAACACAGTTACTCACTCAGAACCTTAAACCTAAGAAGTTGCATCAGTATGACACAGCGCGCATACAGACTCCCAGTGAGCTGGAAGCCAAGAGCTCCCCAGAAGATCGGTGTCACGAGGAATCTGCAAGTGCTAGCCAAGCGATGACCTCTGTGGGTTAAGGTTTGGAGTACAAATAATGCACCCAAGAACACGAGCACCACTTGACACCAGCCTCCCTGTGGATTGCTGCTCACAGTACAACTTGCCCTCAGTGTGAGCAGCATATTGCCAGGTAGTTCCAAGATCATCCAGACAGAGCAGAGGGAATGCAGTGAACTACGTTCACAGAATCATCAAGGTTGGAAAAGACCTTTAAGATCATCAAGTCCAACCACTAACCCAACACCACCATGCCCACTCAACCATGTCCTGAAGTGCCAGGTCTACACGTTTTTTGAACACCTCCAGCGATGGTGACTCCACCACCTCCCTGGGCTGCCTGTTCCAATGCTTGATCATTCTCTCAGTAAACATGTTTCCTAATATCCAATCTAAACCTCCCCTGGCGCAACTTCAGGCCATTTCCTCTCGTTTTATCGCTGGTTACTTGGGTCAAGAGACCAACACCACCTCACCACAACCCCCTTTCAGGTAATTGTAGAGAGCGATAAGGTCTCCCCTCAGCCTCCTCTTCTCCAGACTAAGTTCAATACCATGTAAACATGATCACTACCAATGGCCCACCTGAACTCAGATTCAGTTAGCAGAAAGCAGTCCCAAAGGAGTAAGACAGGCCTCAAAATGCACCAAGCCAGCCTGAGTGACAAGAAAATATTGCCGTCACTCTATCAATTCCAGATAGACCATCCCAGACGAGGAGAAAGCGAGATGTACAGATTGGTCAAACAGGTCTAGAGACTTTCCTCTCACTTCTACTTTCCCCATGTAAGCTCATTACCAGCTGTGATTGTGACAGACTAAGACTGTAAACAGGCTAAGACAGACAGCAGCTGGTTCATTTTGAAAAAAGAAAAGCTCTCTGTCAGCTGAGAAGAGTAGAATTACAGTAAGTAGCCTGGAACCTAAAAGTTATTCCTTTCTTTTATCCACAACTGCAAGGGAGACGTTACCTTTCACAGTAAATGGCTCAAACCCAACCTCTGAAATCATGGGTGTATAACATGCTTTATTAGTGAGAGGAAGTATTACAATTATCAGATAAAATTGATTATGATCTCCTTCACATAGCCCATAATATCTCTTGTCTGTAAGCCTCCCAGGGAAGGAGCACTCACTTCTTCAGTGTTTGCAGAACATCTAGTACTGGATAGACACCACTGAAATTAAAAGATCAAGACATGCCTAAATACTACAGTACAGCCTACTGTCAGCCAACATTAATCAAAACCCAGCTTACCCTTAAAAGAACAAGTAACAGTAACTGACTATAAAAATATGTTCTATCTCACAAAAGAAATCTGATTTGCACATTTTCATTATGCTGGAACGGCAGCAAGACAAGTATGGAACAGATGACCTCCAGAAGTCCCTTGCAACCTATATTTTTCTATGATTTTATAGCTGAAATAGAAACAAGCCTCGATTAACAAAACTGACATTTTATATCCTTTCCTGGAGGCCATGTACCTACTAAAGGGACAATATCAATAGAAAAGCAGATTGTAAAATCTAATTGAGTTTAAAAAAAAAAAGATTAGGTTCAAAATAAAAACTTTCTCTTGGTATTTTTCTGGAACAGCAGAGTCTGCTCTAGCTACATTCTTCCACCAAAATTATTTTCCAGAGTTCTTTTAAATAGCTAGTTGTGTCCAGCTGTAGAGAAATAACAAATCATAATATATAACAACCTCAAACATTCTCTTAAAAAAGAAACAGGAACAGTTGTGATTTAATTCAAAATAAGACATGACCAGTCGCTAGGGGAAACATTTGACAGGTTTAGTTAAATTGGAAGAAACATCTTGGAGTAATTCTGTGCTAGCAATGTCCTAAAATCGAGACTGGTTCTTCCTTCATCAGCTTCACCAATTCCTCCCCCGAATTCCTTGCAGTTCCTCGCCAATGAAGAAGTTATCCCTTGTAATCAGGATCACAATCTATAAAGAAGTCACAGGACTGACTGTGAAACGATTTTACTGTAACTCCGTATTTTATGATAAACTCCACAGTCCTGGGGAAAACTTAACTCTCCCACTTCACAAATGTAGAAAGCAGCGTCTGCCATGTCTGACACTCTTCAGGTTGCCCTGGCAGTATCGCTGGTGCGCACATGCTCTCCTAGCAGAAGTTCTGTCACAGTGAGTCTTAATTTTTTTTCAGCTAAATTTTAATGGAGCTTACACAGACCCTCTACAGGTCTCCAGCATCTCAACCTAGCTGGACAACTGTCCTTTGCAAAACTTCAGTGCTGGCAGCAGAATGTGTACCTGGGGCAGAACAGCCATGATTCTCTCCAGCAGCAGGAGCCTCCCGGTGATGGGAATGCTCCTCACTCCGTCTCCTAAGGGATTTTATACAGAAGAGTCAACTTTGAAAGCTCTTCTCTTCCCACTTCTCCCCAAAAATCATGGGCTCTCCCTTGTATTTTCAGAGCTAAGCTAGTCCACAGTACAGAGTAAAGGTAAGCTTTTCCTAACGCAAAAACACCAAGACTGATCTTGGACGAGGCTGTGTAGCTGCAGCAGGCTGCGACACTGGCGAGACACCCAAGCCCCAGCAGCTGAGTGCAGGCTCTGCTGCTTTCCCACGCCTGCGGCTTCTCCTGCCACCATTCCTAGCCTCCCACAAATCACAGCGGGTATCATTACTGCCAGCGCTGAAGACTCCTGACACAATCAAATGAAAATAGCCACAAATGTAATCAGGAATTGCCAAACTAACCTGTTGGTACACACACATACCAAAACAGAAACTGATGACAATACTCTTCTGCTGGCATCTCCTCCCCACCCCAACAGTTCAGGCTGAGCAGGGAGCGCAGAAAAGCAGGTGAGGTTTTTTGGAGCCACATCTCTCTAGATCTGACCTAAAGCCAAAGCAAAAGCACTTGCAAAGACTTCGACGTGAAGTGATTCTTTTTCTTCTAAGAGCGTTACTAAAAACAAAGCTCCTATTGCTGGAGCTTTGGACAGTATTTTCCAAGAAGTCAATAACGAAAACTACCGTTTCTGAGATCCTGACAACACCAGGTAACTCCTCCTGAAGGCTCACGAAGGACAATGTTTCAGCACCACGACAGGCTTTTCACAACTGACATCAGGTCAACTGGCAGCATCCTCTGGAAAGTTCTATCTTCGTAATTACTGCTAAGTGACACAGTTGTTTTCCTCATTAATTAGCACACAGAGTACTGACAGGCCAATCCTTCAGCTGATTTGACTCCTATGGTTCATAGGAGTGTACAGAGTATGATTTAGCTAGAAGTCAGACAACTAAACTGTATCTACGATCCGTAAAAGTTACATGTTTTTAATATATCTGATCATGCAATTCCTAGAGGCAGGAACAGTTACCAGAGCCAAAGGATAAACCAGGGTACACTGCCTGCAACTATTCCTTCAGGAAATCCCCGCGATCAGCTGTTCCCCTCCAGCAGGCAATGCACTGCAAACCATCTTCACGGTTCAGCTGGCATCCAGGAGGCTCAGCAAGAGACACCCAGTGCAAACCCCTGCCAGAAAGTAGAAATTCTAACGTAATTCTCTAAAAATTCATCATTATTAACACAAGAGGAACATAGCTACAACTGTTCTGAAAACCAAATGGAAAAAAACAGCTATTAAACTCCAGAAATCAGTATCTATTACTTCCAACCCAAACTATTCTATGATGCTATTATGCACTGGGTACCCTAACAACACAGTGAGTGCTGGGTGTATACAGCTACAGCCAGCCAGGCAGCTCTCCCAGACATTGCAGGTGAGGTCAATGTATTGACCAAGATTTTAACTTTTCACATCAGTGTTCTGGAGATTAACTGAAGCCTGGTGACCACAGCATTCATCACTCAGTGTAACCCAGCAGGGACACGAATGCTGAACGCACCCTCACCATGCCAAAAAAACCCACACCACTGTCAGCCACATACAAGGACAAGTTTGTTCACCTCCACAGCATCTTTCTTCACACCTTGTCATCACCCAGGAAAGCCACTGCACAGCACTAAGTCATGGCTTAGAATGAGTATACATTTATATGCCTGGTAAGATCCATATATTGGACATATGCCTGGATGCCATAAGTTCTGAAATACCAAAACCTGTAACTTTTAATTTGTAAAATCAGTTGAAACAAATCTGGGTGCTGCACAACTTCCTCAGTGAGCAAAAGACCTCCTTTTCCTTCTGGAGTACAATCAAAGCACAGCTTAGTCTGCAGAAGGCAAGGCTGGAATTTAACAGTGCGCTGATAACAGAGAAATCTGTGACAAAACTTGGAGGAGAAGATACATTGCAGGAGCTCTTGCTTTTCTATACTGGAAATTAATTAGTTGTGCATGTCCATGGTCATCTATTTTCAGAACGCTAAAATTAAAGATTTACTAACAACTCATGCCCACCTGTGCAAAGATGCACTGAGAAACTGCCTTCTCTGAGGGCTTTGGCCAGAATATGGGAGAGGCAGAATTTCACCTCTCCAGACATGCAAGAGAGCATTGGGGGCACTTCTCCACAACATGGCGAGACCTCTTCCACCCAGCGAAAGCAAGTTCCAACATGTAATTCTGTGTTAACACTGCAGAACACGCTGGACTCTCCTTACTCTTAGCTTAATTAAAAAAAAAAAAAAAAAAAAAAAAGACCACTTTACCCTTTTGGTTGTTCCAGAAGTGCAAGGGCAGAGGCCTACTACACTGCAGAAACAGACAGAATAACTTCATTTTTCTGGGACTGCTGTTAACACTCAAAGACATAACTATCCAATCCGAAAACCAAATGGAAAAAAACAGCTAAACTCCAGAAATTCCAAATTCCACCTTGGCCCAACATTATTTTCCACTTTGATCTAGTACACATTTTATTCACCATTTACTTCAAGTAAATTGCCATAATATAATCCAGCCATTAGATTATCATAGAATAGTTTGGGTTGGAAGAGACCGTTAAAGGCCATCTAGTCCAACCCCCCTGCCATGAGCAGGGACACCTTCAACTACAGCAGGTTGCTCAGAGCCCCGTCTAACCTGACCTGGAATGTTTCCAGGGATGAGGCACCTACCACCTCCCGGGGCAACCTGGGCCAGGGTTTCATCACCCTCATCGTGAAAAATTTCTTCCTTATATCTAGTGTAAATCTAGTATAAGTCTCCTTTAGTTTAAAACTGTTACCCCTTGTCCTATCACAACAGGCCCTGCTAAAACGTTTGTCCCCACTAAGCAGCTGGACAGCCTGCTTTAGAAAGTGCCTCCCTGCAAACAGTAATATTCCTTAAAAATTAGCAACAGCTTATAAGAAGGACATGGCCTAACTATCAGAAATAAACTCTGGGGAAAATTAAAATTATTGAAATTGTAACCTTCCAAATATGACTCTGTGGTGGTACTGTCTTGAGTCTGCAAAGAACTCCACGATCTTCCTTCTACCCTTCAGCTTCCCAGAGCAACAGCATGAAATAGGTAATAAAATAATTTGTTTGAATAAAACTGTCCAGAACAGCCTGAACAAAGAGCAGGTAAGACTTGTGTCAGGCTCACACTGCTGCTCCTCTATTGCTGACGACTAAGCGACAGAGGATATCCGTGAACCATTGATCCTATGACCACATCAACAATCCCATTTCTTATCAACCTTACCTACAGACAGATAGGTCTGGCACCTTGATGGCAAATGGGGTCCAAAATACAGCTTGTAAAACCACTCTGCTTTCAGCAACAGCACTAACGCCTGTTCAGAAAGCTGCAGTCTCCTCTTCAAAGCAGTTTTTCTAGGTCCAAAGGAGAACTCTTTTTCTCCAGTTAGGTTCTCTAAATTCCAGGAAAGTCAGCTCTTGGAAGTCCCTGGACGGAGATATGCAAGCTCAGAAAAATTATCCAAGAGTTGTCTTGCAATCAAAACCAGATAATGTTTGTAGTCAGTCTAAGCACAGCAGTCCTTCCTGATCTTAAAATCTGTGGAGTTTACTCTCCCAAGACCCTTACGGGACAATAAAATCTAAGATGGCATCAATCTTGCCCAGATAGCTTATAAAACAGATACCTTAATGTAAGCAATTCAATAATGAGGGAACAGCAGAGGTGACAGGTCTGGTAACCCAGAAATAAATCCCTGCCTCTTCAGAAATGTGACATGAAATTAATCACACCACCACAATGTCACCCATTTGCTTCTCTTGTCTTCTTTTCCCTTATTCCTCAGAGGACATGAGGAAAGACAAAAAGAGAAAATTAGTTCTGTAAGGAGAAAATGCAGAAAAAGAATTCAAGTGGAAGGTATAGGGATACCCGCCATTTAATAAAATAGGGAAAAGTTACACTCCGTCCCTTTTATCACATCAGAAACACAGTTTCTTTCTCTACAACTCCACAAATCTATAACCACCTTTAGACATCCTGTCTTCCCAAGATTCCTACCACAAACCAATTTCATGCCTATGTACCTACCCCACACTACTTGAAAATGCCCCAAATACTAAAGTCTTCCCATGTCTCACCTCCAGGAAACAGTATTGTACCAAGTCTTTCCCCAGTAACCCCCACTCACAGGTCTGCATCTCTACCATAAACCCTTCTCTGCCAGGAGGCATCCGAAGAGCCCTAATTCCAGCCCCAAGTCACAGGTGGATCTTGTGTGGGCAGAAAGCAGACTGCCCCGTACATGGGATCAGACATTCTTCTGCCAGCAGGAGCCGCATCCTATTCCAGTTTTCTTTTTCCAGTTACAGTGTGTGTCTCCACAAAGGACATACCACTGTTGGTATGTTCTACCCAGGTAGGACATTGTGCTGTAAGAACAGGAACATACTCTCGTCCTAGTTAAGGAGCCGATCAAGCTTCACACTTTCCCCACTTTCTTCCACTTCTCCCTGAAGTCTTCCCAAAGCAGAGCCTCCCCTCTCCTAGCACAAGCTTTGCCCTTTTCTACATCACACCAAAATGAACAATGCACAGGACAAGTGATTTCTCTGCACCCACCTATGCTACATCCAGAATCCGTGCTGGCAGAGTCACATCCAACACTCAGGATGATTTGCAATATGGTGTGAACACCAACTCTGTTTGAGTCTGAGTATTTTGAGCAATTATTATGTTTTTGAAAAGAAAGAGTGCTACCTGCCCCCAAGCAGAAACGCTGCTGTCTCTGTGTGCTTCTCTCTAAAAAGGTGATGTTGCCCCCAGTCACCCCCGACAGGTGCTGACCCTCAGACACAGAACAAGCTGCTCTTCCCAAGCCATTTACGGAGCACGGGAGGACAAAGCTAGCACGAACCAGGTGAGCACATGTGGAGCACATAGCACAGCCACCTCCAAAAAGACATGCACAGCACCCAGTTTTGCAGCCTGGCATTGATGGCCAACGTTGAGAGCAGCTCTCCAAGACCTCAGCCCAGTGGCAGGTTTGAACAGTGCAAACCCTGTGCCACTGCAGACCTCCCTCACAGGTCACAGGTGCAAAGGGCCGTGCCACTGAACAACACAGGCTCAGAACCCATAAATTTAGCTTGCAGAAGAGAGGCACATGCCCTCGTGAGTCTCTGCATAGATCAACCACTGCTGTCAGCAGAAAATATACCAATGACTGAGTGTTCATAATCCAAACTTTATTGGTTGTAACTAAAGCCCTTACTAAAGTCATCTGACAAACAACCTGCATGGGTTTTCATAATCTTATCTGTCTTTTCGTTTATAAAGCATATTTTACCAATGGCCACACAGCACGTTGCTCCAAGGCACAATTAACTAAATTACAGCAGAGGCGACTGACCACCACTGCTTTCAGAAGACAAGAGCGACTGGTGGGGAACTCTGTGAAAACCACCTTCCCCTCCATCCAGAAAGGCCCAGAACAGAGTCCCTGCGCGGCTGGGGGTGCGCGCAAGAAGAAACAGGCCTCTCCTTGCCCCTCCACACACCTCGCAGCCCCCTACTTTTTCGGGGCAGGGCAGAAAAAAGGAAAAGACAGAGCCTTTTAAGTAAGTAACACCTACGCTGCCTAAACGTGCGAACTCGGAGCGCTGGGTGGAGGGGAAGGCTACCCTTCCGTGGGGCCCTGCCCTGCCTTTCCTGCGTGGCCGGGGGCAACTGGCGGCCCCAGAGCTGGCCCCAGGCCAGGCTGAGGGCAGCCGAGGCAGCCCTCCCGCAGCGCCCTACTCTGCTGCCCCCCCGGGGGCACGGAGGCCCCCTCCGCGGGCAGGAGGCGGCGGGCCCTGCCCTCCCCGGCGCGCCAGGCCCGCCCAGTCCCCCCCACCGCCGCCCAT
Source organism: Phaethon aethereus (assembly GCF_964289735.1). NCBI lineage: Eukaryota > Metazoa > Chordata > Aves > Phaethontiformes > Phaethontidae > Phaethon > Phaethon aethereus. The sequence goes on from NC_138592.1 coordinate 1,216,505, forward strand.
TTTCCCTCAGCGGTGCCGGACCGGCCTCCCCGCTGCGGCCCAGCTCTCCTGAGGGGCGGCCCCAGCCCCTCAGCCCACACCGTGCCCGCAGCAGGGTTGGGGTGGGGGGGAAGGGGGGCACGGGAGACGTGGTGGCGGCTCCTCCCCGTCGTCCCCTCTGCCCGCCCCCGCCGCATGGCCCCAGGAGGGGCGCCGGAGCCGCCATGGCCCGCCGGTACCTGCCGCGGCCGCCCGCTCGCCGCCCGCCCGCCGGCCGCACACAGACAATATGGCGGAGGCACAAGGCTCAGCCGCCAGCCGCAGGGACCAGAGCGAGGCGCGCCGGAAGCGGAAATCCCACCACCCTCCGGCGCGCGACGTACTGCGGGGGGCGGGACGCGCATGCGCAGGGAAGGGGAAGCGCGTCGCAGGGGGTTATGGGGGCTGTAGTCCGCGGCGGGGCGGGCGGCTGTGCTGGTCTTAGTGGCGTGGTTGAGCGCTGCGGGGAGGTCTGGAGGGGAACTTTGGGCCTTGGTCTCGCTCCGTGCCCCCGGACCGTGCCCCGGCGCGGGCAGCTCGGGCCGCCCCGTGAGGCGTAGGCGTTAGGCTGCGGGGCCCGTAGCCCCGCGCGGCCCGCCCGTGTCAGCTGCCGGCGGCCCGCGGCCCCGGCGGGAGGCCTGGCCGTGCGCGGCGGCCGCCCGGGGCCGGGCCCCTCTGCGGGGCTGCCGAGGGGCCGGCGGCGGCCGCCCCGCAGCGGGGCTGTGCGCGGGGCCCGCCGCCAGGTGGCAACTGCGGCCTGCTGAGGCGACCCGGGCCCGCGGCCCGGCAGTGCCCCGCGGCTGAAGCCCTGGGCAGGCGGCAGCGCTCCAGGGTGACCCGCACCGGGGTATCCCCGAGCCGTGCGGCTGCAGCGGGGCCGATGGAAGGGCTTCTTCCCCTCGCGGTGCTAGCAGGGCCTGCGGCAGCGCTGGGCCTGCAGCTGCACCGTGCCCTGACCTCTTCCACGGCCTGGTAACCTTCACTTGTGGCCTTTCATGTTTTTAGCCCCAATTTCCTGTCGTGCAGCCCGGGAGGTGAGCATCACCCCCAAGGGCTGGCCAAAGCAGATCGACCACTGGCCCCTCTATCGGAGGCTGAGCCGGGGGAGACCCAGAGGAGGCGGAAATGCATTGTGGCACAGCCTGACCCCTCTGCTGTCTCCCCTGAAACCGCACCGAGCCCCCGGGCAGGGCAGGAAGATGCCCTCAGCTCATGGTGCCCTCAGAGCGGGGCTGGCTGGGGAGACGGGGCCCTGGTCACAGCCAAGGGCTGCAGGCCGCCTGGAACGGTGAACCAGCCTGGAGGGGAGAGGTGTTTGTGCTGAGCCATGCCTGCACCACCCTGCCCCTCAGAGCCCAGAGCCCCCATGCCCGGAGCCCCATGTCCTTCAGCACGTGGGCATGTGGCACAAGCAGACAGGAGCCAGCATTGGCCACCCCCAAGGCTCCCCTGAGCTGCAGCCTCATGGAAAGCTGAGCACGGCCACACTTCACCTTGCTTCCCTCCCAGTGTGGGAGTCTTCCCCCACGGGAGGCCGCTGGCCCGAATCTCACAGCCTCTCACCCCGGGTCACTCCCATTAGGTAAAGGAGCAGCTCGTCTTGGCGGGGGTATCTCCCTCTTGTGCTTTCCTTGTATTGTACGGGCCTGGGTCATCGAGGAAATCTTACAGGTCCTTCTGCTGCCGAGTGGTCACGGGGGAAGCCCGGCCCCCTTCCCCCCATTGTCAGCAGCCGGGCCGTATCCTCGCTCCGAGCCCCGGCCCCTAAAAATAGCTCTTTGTCAGGCGATTGTTCCGACACCTTCGTGGCGGCATTGACGTGGGCCGGAGCGGGAGAGCGGTGGTGTAGGTGGAGGGGAAGGGCTGGAGGCCCCCCCTGGGACCACTCCGAGTATTCGCTGCTGATAACGGCCCCTGTTGTGGGGAAATGGGCTCCTGGCGCGCGGCTGCATGCCGAGGGCCTTCCCGTGCCGCTGCCCGCTGCTGCCCGCTGCTGCCCAACAGTCACCTCTCCCCCACCTGTCCCAGCCCTCCTGCCAGCTCTGCGCCAGACCCCACCCTGGGGTCCCTAAGTGTCCCCGCAGCGGGGAGGCCTCTGCTCAGGGCACACAGCAGGGACAGAGCCCTCCTGAGCCCCCGGCTCAGACCCCACAGTGTGGTGTTCAGCCCTGCACCCCCCAACCAGCACCCCGGGGCTCCCTACATGCCTCTACCCTGCTCATCCCAGTGGAGGCAGGGCACGAAGGGGTCTGCCCCAGGGGGGAGCTGGGTTGCCGGCAGGTGGGAAGGCAGCCTGGACCCCCACCGCGTTTCAGAGGGGTTAAGCCCAGTCCTGCAGAGCTGCCCCTGCCCTGTGCAGCCACAGGGACGACCCACAGCTCGGCCCTTCGCCAGCCCCCAGAGAGAGCCCCACTAACGGCCCCATCTCCGCTAATGGGGCCTGTTTGCTCTGGGGAAAGGGCTGTGCTGTGGCAGGACGGGGCTCAGGACCCTCCCCGACACCCCTTCCCTAGTGCCGATCCTGAACTGCTCCTGGGAGCTGCGGTGCCCCCCGTACCCACTCAGAGGGGCCCCTTGCACAGCGCAGCCCCACGCAGGGGAGGCACCCCGGGGAGAGCCCCTTCCACTTGTCTCGTCACCCTCTGCCACCCTGACCAGTGTCAGCTGGAGGTGACCGTCCCCCCGGAGCCCTCTCCTGCCTGGCCACCCCAGCTGCAGTAACAGCATTTTATTTCCCATGAGCGTGAGCAGGTCTGGATTAAAATAAACTCCTGGCCCAGATCCCTTTTCTGGTGTCGCAGGAGATGCCGTGTTCGCTGCGAACGCTGCCCACAGCCCTGCTGAGCACCTGACCCTCGACCCTCCGGGCTGCACGTCCCCGTGGCAGGGACATGCCTGGCCCCTGCTTGGCCTTTGGGGACGTCTCCCTCTCCCAGCTGTGCTCCGCCACACTGGCTCTCGGGGACACTGGCCCCGCTCAGCAGCTGTCCCCAGGCTGGACTGAGGCCCCCGGGGCCGCTGGCTGTGGGGCAGGGCGCGGGGCCAGCCCCGCTCTGATTACCCCCAGCACT
>NC_138592.1:1219793-1255100 GCF_964289735.1 Phaethon aethereus
TGCCCGGCGAGCGGCTGGGTAGGTGGCTGGAGGGTGGGTGCTGTGGGGAGGCCACCCGAGGTGGGTCCCTGCAGCCCTGTCACCCTGTGTCCGCGCAGTGCCACCGTGTCCAGATCTGCGGGCAGGGCTGGTGCCAGTGCGGGACAGACCCACGGCCCCAGACAGACCCACGGCCCCACTGGGGATGAGAAGGTTCAGCCTCACCTCCCAGTGCACCAGCGCAACTTCAGCCCAGTACTGTCCAGTACAACCCAGCACAGACCAGCATGGCCCAGGTCTAGCCCAGAACAGCCCAGTATAACCCAGCACAGATCAACAGAGCCCAGCACAGCCCAGTTCCAGCCCAGCTCATTTCCAGCCCAGCCCAACCCATTTCCAGCCTAGCACAGCCCAGCATGGCCCAGTACAGCCCATTTCCAGCCCAGCCCATTTCCAGCCCAGCCCAACCCATTTCCAGCCTAGCACAGCCCAGCATGGCCCAGTACAGCCCCTTTCCAGCCCAGCCCCAGAGCCAGGAGGTGCAGAGCTGGGTCCCAGCCCAGCTCCTGCCATTGCCCTTGAGGTCCCGGGTGCTGCAGGAGCTCCCTGGCCCCGGTGCCTCTGTGGGGTCTCCTGGGGGTCCAGTGCCGTGCTGGCCCCCCAACTCTGGCCCTGGGGGAGCACCTCAGGGGCACAGCTCAGCCCTGGCTGGAGGGTCCCGGCCGGGGGCAGCTCTGTCAAGGACTGGGCCGGGGGGTCCCCGGAAGGGCTGGGGAGGCTGCAGGGTCCGGCCAGCGAGGAGGGGGGACGGGAGCAGGAGGAGCAATTAAAAATGGAGTAGCAGAAACCGAAAGAGCCCCGAGGGCTGGAGTGTGCCCCGTGGCTGTGCTGCTCGGGGTCACATGTGGGATGGCTTGGGGGTCTGTGGGGACGGTGGCGGGTCCAGCAGCCCCTGCCCGTGGCCCTGGCAAGGGATGCCCATGGGGCCAGGAAGCTGCCAGCCCCTCACCCTGCACGCTGCACCCTGCAGAGCCTATCCTGGGGCAGGAGCACCCAGGAGCCCAGTGTGGCCAGCGGGACAGGCTCACCATGGCAAAGGTGCCCTCCGAGACGCAGGGTTCTGGAGGGGTCAGCAGGGCAGGGGTGCTGTGCCACAGCCCCGCTCAGCCCCCTGGCCCCCCTGGGAGCCATGCTGGTGCTGCCAGCAGACCCTGCGTGGGGCCACAGGACAGGGAGCCCTGCCTGGCCCCCCACGTGGGGTGTCTGCTGTGCCCCACATGTCTCCATCACACAGGGGAGCTGCCTGGGGCAGCCCGGCCGCAGCGCCCGGGGGGGTGGCAGCTGGGGACGGGGATGGAGGCACGGACAGGGTCAGCCTGCGAGCTCTGAATTCACCCCTGGGGCGGCCAAGTGCCCCCGGCACTGGGGTGACTGTTTAACCCCCCGAGACCTCCCGGCCCGGACGGACGTGGGGGAGCAGCCCGGCCCTCTGACGCGAGCGGGAGCTGTGGGCGTGCGGCTATGAGCAGGATTTGGCCGGGAGCAGCCAAAACCCCCGGCGGGGGCTGGAGCCAGAGCCTGTGGTTCTCGCGGGGACACACCGAGCCTCCTGCCTCGCTCAGCCCGGAGAGGGGCTGCGGCCCCTCATCCCACGGGGACGTGCCGAGCCTCCTGCCCCGCTCAGCCTGGGCAGGGGCTGCTGTCCCCATCCCACCGCCCCGCTCACCACTTTCCGCTGGTTGCTGAGGCAGAAGGTGCAGATGCTGCGGGGCTGCTTGCTGTCCAGGTCGCCCTTGGCCCGTAGATGGCACTGAAGCAGGGCTGCCCGTCCTCGCAGCCCTCGCCCAGCAGCAGCACGTTGGCCAGGTGGGAGATGTAGCTGGAGGCCAGGCGGAGGGTCTCGATCTTGGACAGCTTCCGATCCACCGGCTCGGTGGGGATGAGGGTCCGCAGGGCGGTGAAGGCCGTGTTGACGCTTTGGGTCCGGTCCCGCTCCCGCGCGTTGGCCGCCTGCCTCTGCTTCACCATCACCATCGGCCCCGGTTTCCGCGGCAGCTTGCGGTGAGCCTCGGCACCCTCGCAGCAGCCGAACGACTGGTCCGACGTGTCGCTCTCGCTCCGGTTCTCCTCGTCCTCCGAGAGGATGCTAAGGTCGGGGTAGAGCACGCGGGCGGCCACGGGGTGCAGCATGGTGAAGGCCATGGCAGGGTGCCCGCCCACACCCCCGGCCCTGCTGGGGGGACCCCCCGGGCTGCGGGGAGCCTTCCCCCACCGGCACGGCTGCGACGGCCGGCTCCGGACGCCTTCCCACGGCTGCTCCGCTCCGGCAGCCGAGCGGGGCTGGGACGGCTGTCTGCGGGGGAATCGGGATTTATACGGCCGGGGAGGGGCTGGCGCCGGAGCCCACCCCCAGCCGGCCCCCCGAGCCGCCGGCCAGCGGCCAGCGTCCTCGCCCCAGCCCGCGGGAGCCAGCGCTGGCTCCGGCCACGGGCCTGGCCCCGCTCCGGCACAACAGCCCGGGACGCAGGCACCTTGCGCCCGGGGCCAGCCTCCAGGTCCTACCCATTGTGGTACCGGACTCTGGCAGCGCCGCAGACAGCGCCGGAGCCACTGCACGGTCACCTCCCTGTGCACAGCCCTCGACCCGCAGCGCCTGCAGAGCGCTGCCACGCGCAGTGGCAGCCCTTGGGCAGCGTGTCCGGCTGTGCCCTGCCAGCCCAGGCTCCCGTGCAGGGCGGCATGGGGTGAAGATGGGATGCGGGAACCAGGATGGGGCAGGTACCCCAGGAGCGGGTAGCGCTGGTGCGGTCCCCGGGGCGTGTATCGGATGGGATGCCGGTGCCTGACCCAGGGGACATGCTGCTCCCCACACCCCACCGTGCCCCACTGGGACAGGGTCTGTGCCCGGGAGGGTGCCCGGGGCGGGCAGGGAGCAGCGGGCGCAGGCAGCCCTGCAAGGATGCTCTGCACCCTTCGCCCCTCCATTCCCAGGCACCCTGCCTGCCCGCCGCGGGAGGGGACAGCGGGACATGCTCAGGGGCACAGGCAGCGTTGCAGGCAGCGCTGCCAGGCAGCCAGGAGCGTTTCCTCCCTCCCAGGAGGAAGGTGTGCGCCGGCAGTGGAAACACGGAATCTTTTCCTGCGAGGGGAGAGCTGAGCTGGCCGCAGCGGGAGCTGCCGGTGCCCCGGGCAGCGCTGGGGGTGCTCCCCGCCGCGGTCCGCTCCCGCTCCCAGCTGGGCACCCAGTACCCTGGTGATGGCCACCCCCTGCTCCTCCTCACCAGGGAGGTCTGTGCGGGTCCCGCTCTGCCTTCACCCCTGGCCCCAAGCCCAGCACCCCAAAGAGCAGGCAGGGGGGGCGGCCAGCTGAGCCGAGCAGGCAGGAGCCTTCCTGCCTGCCTTCCTCCCTGCCTGCGGCCCAGCGGAGGTCGGCAGCTCGACGAAGCGCCGGGTGCAGCGGGTGCAGCAGCAAAGGCAACGGAGGGCAGGACCTGGCCCCCGGCGGGTGGTCCCGGGGCTGCTGGGGATGTGGCCCCCGGGCCTGGCAGTGGCTGCAGCGCCGGCCCGTGCCAGCCGCGCTCCCTGTCTGGCCACTAGCCCCACAGCTGGAGGGGATGCTGGGGGAAATGTCCGGCTAATAAGGCACAAAGGGCCGGCTCGGGGGCTTGCCAGGGACTGGGACGGCAGCCGTGGGACCCGGTGGGCATGTCGCAAACCCCAGGGCGAAGTGGTGAGTGGGGGGGCCCTGGGAGCCCCGGGACAGGGTGGCATCATGTCCCGCTATGCCCCATGGCCGAAGCCCCGTGGCTGCGGGACCGGAGCTTGAGAGGTGGCCTCCAGGCCGGTGGGTCCCCGGGGGCTCTCCCCAGGCGTGCCAAGGCTCGTCACTGCTGGCACCGTGGCAGGGGTGGCCACGCTCCCTGACACCGGCACCGGTTCACCGCCCGCCTGGCCCAGCAGGAGCAAACGGCCCCTCTGCCCCCCGTGGGGCGCAGGCAGCCCCTCACCAGCAGGACCCCCTCGCCCTGTTTTCCTTCACCATTTGTCTGCCCGCGCAGAGCCTGTAAATCACGCGGCGGGGGGGAGAGGGCCGCGCCGGAGGCCGGAGGTCCTGCTGGGGCCGGGGGCGCGTAGGGCTGCGCCGGGTGCCCGCACCGCCGCGGGGCCGTGTCCCTTGCCGGCTCCGTCCCACGCCGCCTCTCGCTGCGCGTTGGTCCCTGTGAGGGACCCCGGCCCGCTCCCAGCCCTGGCAACAGCCCCTGCCCGGGCGCCGAGGTGCCGGCGCAGAGCCGGGGCCGGGCGAGCCCTTGGCGCAGAGGGCAGGGAGCAGGCAGGTGCCTGCCTGGAGACCGGAGCCCCCGCGCTCGCCCCGGCGTCCCGCTGGGCTGTGGCTGGGGGGCTGCGGCAGCCCCCGGCCCTGACAGGCGGCAAGACGGATGGTGGGGTCTGTGTACTCAGCTGCGGCCGCCCCACACATGGCCACCAGCTGACGGGGACGGGACGGGGGGGATAGCGTGGGCCCAGGGCCCAGCCGAGCTGCCCTGGGGTGTTTCTGGGGGGCACGGCCACGCGTGGGGTGCTGGTGGGCTGTGCTGCTGCGGTGGAGGACGGGGCACGTGGGGACGTGGGCAGGGAAGGAGCAGCAGGCTTTGGAGACGGCTCGGCGTGGGGCGGGGGGGGCAGTGCCCACGTGTTCGTGGAGGTGTGTGCGTGGATCCGCACGTGTGCATTGACACGGGTGCGCAGCTCTACACGTGTGTGTGCGCGTGCATCCACGCACATGTGCGTGCATGTGCATATCCATGCATGTGTGTGCACGGATATAAGTGAGTCTGCGGGTGTGTGCATGTGTGTGCGCAGTTGCACGCGTGCGTGAGTATGTGCGTGTGCATACGTGCGCATGCCTGTGTGTGCTGGTGCGTGCAGCAGGTCTGTGTGTGCACGGTGCCACAGACACTGCGACTGCCACCACCTCCGGCCGCAGAGAGCTCCCCAGATTGACACACGTGTGTGTGTGTGACCACCGCCCCGCCAGGCCCTGCACACGGGAGGACGGATGGACAGAAGGAGCCGGCAGTGCTGACCAGGAGAGCAACGGGAGCTACGGGAAGCAGCGAATGCTGCCGGCTCCCTGCCTGTCCAGCCGCCAGCTGCCTGCGGATGCTGCTGCCGCTGGGGCGGGAGGACGCACGGCAGCAGCCAGGCTTTCCTGTGCTGCCCGGCGGGCGCGCGGGACAGGACGTGCGTCCCCGTGTCTGGACCCCCCCGGCCCCCCTGACACTGAATGTCTCGGGTCTGACTCAGCCGAGCGGCACAAGGAGCAGCCGGGGGCCGCGGCATCGCAAACGTCCTGCCGGTCGCTGCGCCGCGCGGCCAACTTGAGCGGGTGCCAGGACACGGTTGTGTTTGGCATCACGGCTCTCCCAGCTGATCCGGCTAAACAAACCGGCCGCCGGGCCGAGGGCTGCCGTGCCGGCAGAGCGGTGCTGCGCTGCACAGCCCTGGGCACGGAGTGGGCAGCACCGGGCGGTGGGTCGGGCAGGCATGGTGGGCAGGGGGATGGGGCGGATGGCACCCTGCATGGGACACGCCGCATGGACGCAGCCCGAGCATGGGGGTGCAGCCGTGCCCCAGCCTGACACCCCCCGGGCACCCCGCAGGCACAGGCTGGCCAGCGGGGAGGCATCCCCGGGGTCGGGGTGCTGGGAGCCCCACGGGCTGGGTCCTGCCTCTGCTGCCGGGGAAATGCCCCCCACCCCCCGCTCCGGGGAGTGTTTATCTGCGAGGTGATACTTAAGTGTAAGAAAATAAACAGGGAGCAGATGGGCCGGGGGGCCAGGGCTGCCCCCAGCCCCACGGGGCCACTCCAGCCCTGCTGGGAAAACACCACTGCCGGCGAGGCAAATGGATTCCAGACCCGTGGCAACGCCGGCACATGTGGCCACCAGGACGCCGGGCTTGACCCTGCTGAGCCCTGGCAAAGCAGCGCTGGATTGACCTGACCCATCCCCATCCCATCCCACTTCATCCCATCCCATCCCACTTCATCCCATCCCATCCCGCCTCATCCCATCCCATTCCCTCCCCTCCCATCCCATCCCATCCCATCCCACTGAGAGCCTGCAGCCCCCCGGCGCAGGGGGATGGCCTGTCCTGGCCCCTCTGCCCGTGGCTTCCTGATTTCGGGGCAGAGCCCGGGCCGTTCAGGCCAGCGAGGCTGCAGGCCCGTGGAGGTGCCCGTTGCGGGCGAGCTCGGGGAGCTCTGCCCCGGCTGGCGGGGCACATGCCGCCTCCGAGCCCAGCTGCTTCCTGCTGGGACAGGGGCTCGTCCAAGGGGCGTCTGTCCCTGCGTGCCCACACAGGGAGACCAGGGCCAGCAAACCTGGGAGCCCGTGGAGACCCGCTGGGTGGGGAGGAACAGCGAGACGGGCTAAAGGGGACCGGGCGTTGTGAAACCTTTTGGGGAGCAGGAGCGTTTCCCTGTGAGAGCTGCCCCTGTCCTGGGAGAGGTCCCTGCCTGACCCCCCCCGGGGTCAGGGCTGCGGCAGGGTGTCCCTGTGGGTCCCCGGGCAGCCTGGGAAGCCCCAGGCCCCCTCCGCCCGCCGGGCTGTACCTGTGGGCCGAGGCTGCGGTCTGGAAGGCATTACACGCCTGTCGCACGGGGAAGTCTGTCCCAGTTCCGGAGCGGGGACCCCCCCACCCAGCCCGGGCCGGGGGGAGCCCACAAAGCCCCTTTGTTCCTGCCCTGGAACGAATGGATTGGAGGCAGCCGGGATCGGCTGTCAGCCGGCGACACCGGAGACCCCCCGGGTCAGGCAGAGGGAATAGGGACAGGTGGAGGCATGGAGGGACAGACGGACAGAGCTGATGCAGAGATCGCTGTCTCTGGCAAGACCCGCTCCTGTGCCAGCTGGGGGTTTGCGGCACCCGCAGCACCGGCTGGGGGCTGGGGACCAGCTCGCGCTGCCTGCATCGTGCCAGCCCCGGGGATGTGCTGGTCAGCCCCGGGGATGCTCGCACAGCCCCTTGGACACAGTGGCTGGTCCTGGCTCCCAGCCGGTGCCACCAAGCCCTGGGAGCGGCATCACGGGGCAGCCGTGGGGCGGGCGTGGATGTCCTGGCACGGTTTGCAGGGGATGGGAAGCTGGAAAAGTGGATCCCGCAGCAGGTCCCCCAGCTGGAAGGAGGCCCTGCAGGGTGCGGGGAGAGGGGGCTGCAGGATCCGGGCAGCCTCCATTCATCCCTGCTGGTGGGGTCCCAGCTCTGCTGAGCTGCCTCACACCCAGCTCCCTTTGTAAGTGGCAAAAAAACAGGGAGAGGGGGGTGAGCAGAGCCCACGGGAGATGCCCAGTTCTGGGGGCACAGCCCAGGGCCTGGGCAAAACCCAGTCCCTGCCATGGGGCAGCCGTTTGAGGGCACCCTGGCAGCGTCCCGTGCTGCCGCAGGAGCTGCCACCTCCTCCATTCCCCCCCGGCTCTCTAGCAAGAGGAAACTTTTTAGCACGCCACAATTCTTCCGAGAAATTTATGGCCCATCAGGGAGCTGCGGGCCAGGGCTGCTCTCTCCGTGAACGCTTGCAGGGCTTCCTCTTGCCGGAGAGTGGCTTTGATGCGGCACATGCAGCTCTGCCGCGCCGCAGTCTCCCTCCAGTCCCTTCCCTCGTGGAGGCAAGGGAAGGGGCCCGAGGGAGGCTCCAGCACAGCAGCCCCCAGCCCACCCTGCCCTTCCTCCCCAGCGGCTCCTGCGGAAACGCTGCCCTGGCAGGCAGCGGCAAAGCGTGCCCCGTCCGGCGGGCAGCGCTGCCAGCTCCTGCCATGCACGCTGCCCTGGAGAGCTGCTGCCCAGGGCGGCCGTGCCCTCCTCCCAAACCCTCTCCCCAGCCTGTTTCTGGCCGGGGAGGACAGGATCTGTCTGGGGAGAAGCATGGCCGAGGGGGCAGAGCGAGGGCAGGAGTGTCTGGCTGCGGTTCCTGTCCCACTCCTGCGGCTGACTCACAGCACGGCGGGGTGAGCCAGTGGCCTTTCCCCTCCCTGGACTGAGGTTCCCGGCTCAGAGGGATGCCGAGGCGCCCGGGGGATGCTTGGAGCGGTTTTTCCAGCCTGCACATGGGGTGAAGACGTGGCGTTTGCAGAAATGACAGCATCCCAGCATGGCGGGACTGCGTGGGCTCCCAGCACCGGGCCAGAGCCGACCCTGACTTCAGCTGCATGCCCATGTGGTCTGGCAGGCATCCCTCCCCAGCGCAGCGTCCCTCCCCAGCGCAGCGTCCCTCCCCAGTGCCATCATCCCTCCCCAGCGCAGCATCCCTCCCCAGCGCAGCGTCCCTCCCCAGCGCAGCGTCCCTTTCCAGTGCCATCGTCCCTCCCCAGCGCAGCGTCCCTCCCCAGCGCAGCGTCCCTCTCCAGTGCCATCATCCCTCCCCAGCGCAGCGTCCATGCCGAATACGGCATCCATCCCCTCACAGAGCGTCTGCCCCCGTCCCATGTGCCCGCAGCCACCGCTCTCGCAGGCCCCAGGCCTCCACGCTGTGCCGTGCCGTGCCATGCCATGCCGCTGCGTACCTGCTCCCGACCCCAGCATCCCCCAGCACCAGGCTCCAGAGCCGCGGGCGTCTGATCGCCTTTATTCCAGGTGCAGCAGCGGGTGTCCCCGCCACACCAATTCGGAAATGTCCCCCATGGAGAAGGGTCCACAGGGTGTGTCCAGGGATGGGGGCAGGTGGTTTCAGTGCAGGCACAGCCCAGGGTCCTCCTGATCCCGGCACAGGGTGAGTCCAGAGTCACTGGGGGAGGCCTGGGGACCGGCCATGCCCAGTTCGTCTGTGTCTCCTCCCAGTACGGCTGTGTCCCGATTTGGCTGTGTCCTGGTTTGCCTGTATCCCTTCCTGGATAGGCTGTGCCCTGGATGGGCTGTGACCTGGCCCAGTTCCCATGTGCCCCGGTTCAGCCCGTCCCGGTTCAGCCCGTCCCGGCTGAGCTGTGCCCCGGTTCATCCTGTCCCACCACAGTTCATCCCATCCCACCACAGTTCATCCCATCCCAATTCATCCCATTCTGGTTCATCCCGTCCTGTCCCATCCCAGTTCACCTCATTCCATCCCATACTGATTAATCCTGTCCCATCCCATCCCACTCCATCCCGGATCATCCCATCCTGTTCCATCCCACCCCATCCCACCCCATCCCATTCTGGTTCATCCCGTCCTGTCCCATCCCAGTTCACCCCATTCCATCCCATACTGGTTAATCCTGTCCCATCCCACTCCACCCCGGTTCATCCCATCCTGTTCCATCCCACCCCATCCCACCCCATCCCATTCTGGTTCATCCCGTCCTGTCCCATCCCAGTTCACCCCATTCCATCCCATACTGGTTAATCCTGTCCCACCCCATCCCACTCCATCCCGGTTCATCCCATCCTGTTCCATCCCACCCCATCCCACCCCATCCCATCCCAGTTCATCCCATTCTGGTTCATCTTGTCCTGTCCCATCCCATTTCACCCCGTTCCATTCATCCTGGTTAAACCTGTCCCATCCCGTCCCATTCCATCCCACCCCATCCCATCCCACCCCATTCCAGTTCATCCTATCCCGTTCCATCCCACCCCATCCCATCCCACCCCATTCCATTTCATCCTATCCCGTTCCATCCCACGCCATCCCATCCCACCCCATCCTGTCCCAGTTCATCCCATTCTGGTTCATCCTGTCCTGTTCCATCCCAGTTCACCCCGTTCCAACCCACCCTGGTTAATCCTGCCCCATCCCATCCCACCCCATCCCATCCCGGTCCCCGCGGCCGCTCGCGACGGCGCAGCGCGGCACAATAGCGCCCTCTGCCGGCCCCGCCGCGCCGCACCGCCCCGGCCTCCTCCCGGGGCTGGCGAGACCCTGACCCCGTCCCGGCTGGAGGGGCGCGGGGACACGCCGTCCCCGCAGGGAACCCCCGACCCCAGCCCCACCGGGGGCCCTCGGGGCCCCCGGATCAGGCCCAGCCCAGCCCACGGGGACCCTGCGGAGACCCACCGGGGCGGGGGGCTGCGGGGGGGCCGCGGGGGGCCGCGCATCCTCCGGGCTAGCGCAGGTGGGGCGTGGAGGACCCCAGGTAGATGCGGAGGTCGCTGAGGGTGGACGGGATGATCTTGGCGGGGATGGTCTCCCGGTTGAGAGCCCTGTGGGCGGCGAAGCGATGGCAGCCCCCGAAGGAGTAGAAGTAATCGCCGCCCTGGCTGCCCTTGATCCAGAGCACGTCGATGGGGGGCACCCGCTCGGGGTCCTCCTGGGGAGGCAGAGACCCCCGAGAGCACCGGCACGGCCCGGGGCAGGGGCGGCGGCCTCGAGCGGCGGGGGGAGCGGAGCCGCGCTCACCTGCAGGGCCCGCACCAGGCTCTGCACCTTGCCCGGATCCAGCTCCGCGGGGACGGGCCGGATGAGGACCCGCATGGGCACGTCGTGCACGGCCGAGATGTGCCGCGTGTGGATGCTCCGGTCCCCGGTCTCGGCCATGGCTGCCGCCGGGAGCCGGCCCCGGCCGTGCTCCTGCGCGCCCGGCCGAGCCCCCCGCTCCGCCCCGAGCAGCACAGCGCCCAGCCGGGCCCCTCTGCTTCCTCCCGGCCCGGCCATCGCCATCGTCACCGCCCCCGCCCCGCCGTTTTGCAGAGTCACGGTGAAGGGGCAGAACCGGCCCGGCTGCCGGGCCCGGTGCCAGCGCCGCCCGCCCGCCGCCCGCCCCGTCCCGGCGGGACACGCAGCGGCTGAGTCCCCGCCGAGGATGCTCGGTGGGCTGGGGGTCTCCGTCCTGCCCCCCACCGGGGCTGCCCGGGGGTCTCCGTGCCTGCCTGGCCATGCTGGGGCTCTAAGGATCTGTGTGCGGCATCTCGGCCAGGAGCTGGGACGTGCCCCCCGTCTACCCGGCCATGCCAGGGCCTGGGATGTGCCCCTCGCCTGCCCGGCCACGCCAGGACCATGTCCCCCCCCAGAGCCCCTTCCCTGCTGCGCTGATGCCCGTGGGGTCGCTGATGAGGAAGAGGCGGCATGAAACAGCCCCAGAGCTGAGCAGTGAAGCAGGGATGCTCTGTGCCTGGGCAGACACCCCGGTGCTCCAGCCCCGAATCTTTCTAGGTCATTTCTCCAGGCCAGTGTCCCAAATGGCGGAGAGGTTCCCAGCGAGAACTGGGTCTCCTGCCCCACCAGCTGCCGCAACTGGGGCAGGAGATCCATAGCGGGGCCCCAGCACTGGCAGACGGCTGCTCTCAGCTCCCTTGCCCCGGCTCCCGGGGGGCACGGAGGGTCCCCAGTCCCAGTGCTGACTCAGAGACACACTGGGTGACTCACCCCCCATGCGAGGGCCAGTGACGGTGATGGTCGGGGACGGGCTTGCGAGGCTCCGGGGTGATCGTTTTGTAGGATGAATCAGGCGAATTATTGAGCTCTCGCCTGTGGGACCGCACCAATGTCACCAGGAGCACAGGGCTCAGCGAGGGCTTTGCTGGTGAGCTGGAGGCCAAAAATATTTTGCCCTCCCCCTTTGGCACCCATCTGTGGGGAAGGAAGGCAGCGAGAGGGGCGGGGGGCCTGGCTGCCCCTGGGAGTGGGGGCTCTGCCGGGCTTTTCCCACCGCCCCCGACCTGTGCCTGCGCAGGCGGGAGCGGATGCGAACGTGATGGCAGCCAAAATAAAATTGGCTCACTGAACCCCGAATTGGCACGGCCGAGCCCCGGGGGTGAGGCTGGGTGTGCGTGAGCACTGCTGGGCACCCTGCAGGCTGCCCGCCGGGCTCTCTGCCCCGCTGCCAGGATTTCACACGGCGCTTTACTTCCAGGTCAATGCTCTGCCGCTGCTTGCAGCCTCCCCGGCGCTTTCGCAAGCAGGGTGGCATTTCAAACCCACCGCTCGCCGCAGCTGGGGGTTGTCTGGCTGCTGCCTGCTGGCTGCCGGGGCTGCCAAGGCAAAGTGGGCAGCGCCGGACCCTCTGAGTGCGTCAGCCACCCCGCTCCCGGCCGGCTGCCGGGGCATCTCCTCTCCTTGCTGTGAGGCAAATGTTTTCTCCGCGATGCTCCCGCCCAGAGCTGACCTTGGGCACGGGCACAGGGCACCGCGGGACGGGCAGGCTGGCAACTCACGTGCCACCACCCGCCACTGCCTGTACAAATCTCCCGAGACACACGGTTAGTGGCAGAAATCCCTTTTATATCCCTGAATTGCGTTACAAGTAATACTGCGGGCGGCCGGTTCTCAGTAGACTTGTCTTACTGGGGGCTGGCGAGTACAAAACCTGGCAGAAAAAAACCTATCATGCACGGAAAATTATTGCTGTAGTATCTGCTATTTACAGTAGAGACAGGGGCAGAGGCGCGGCGCTCTGTGCCTGCCCGGCCGAGGGATGCGGTGCTGCCGCGGAAAGGCGCCGGCATCACGGGGAAAGCCTGAACCGCTGCGTCCTTGCTGGCGGGGTGCCTGCGCGGCCGGGGCGATGCTCTTCCCCTGTGAGGGGTGCGGGTGCGTGGCCACCATGCCACAGCAGCAAGGACCGTGACAGGGACATCCCCGGGAGGCGTCGAGCCTGCGAGCCGCGGCCGTGGCAGCGTGCAGGGAGCACGTGGGCACCGAGGTGGCGGGAGGAAGACGGCGTAGGGAGGAAGACGGCGCAGGAAGACGGTGTGGGGGTACGCGAGTGCGGCCCCGCAGGGTGCCGGGCTGAACCCCGAAGGTGTCAGGGACCGGCACGGGGTGATGGGGCCGTGGCAGCTCGCGGCCCGAGGTAGGAAGCGGAGGCGTGGGTTGGGCCCTGCTCCGGGGTGCCGCTCCAGGGCCGGTGCGGGGATGCTCCATGGGGAGGTTGCATAGAATGGCTGGTTTGTCCCTGCCGGGCTGGTGCGGGGCAGGGAGCGGAGCAGGAGCCCGCGACAGCGAGGAAGACGGAGAACAGCTTTTGCCTTTGCGGGAGGCTTGCAGGGCGCAGAGCCCGGGCTGCTGGGCCAGCTTGTACCCTCCTGCCTCCGTGACCACCGCACGGTCCGCTCTCAGGGTCCTGTCCCCGTCCGTGTCACCGCGGCTGTGTCCTGGGCACGGCGGCTCTGCTGCAGCTCTGCCACCTCCTGCAAGCCGGTGCTGGCACAGCCCTGCCAGTCTTGGCAAATAAATAGTGAAAAGCATTAAGTTATAAATAATATAAATAAGAACATTTAAATAGACTCACCCAAACTTTACGGCTACACTGACACCCCCCTCCACCCAGAGCGCAGGCGGGGGGCGATGGCGAGGGGGCCGGGCAGAGGCTGGGGGTGCGGGGGGGGCCGGTTGGGGTTTCGGGTGCTGCCCTGGGGCCGGGTCTCCAGCCCGGCCACCGGCATGGCCGTTTGCACAGCAACGGGGGCTGCACCTGCCCGGGGGGGCTGTTCTGCAGCCCATCACCGTGGCAGGGGCCAGTTGTGCCTGGCCAAGCCGGCAGCCAGGAGCTGGCGGGGGACGTGTCCTGCGGGTCTCTGCTGGGAGCCCCTCGCTCTTCCCCTGACTCCGGGGTTGCAGGGCCACGGTGAGCACCGGCCACGTCCTGTGGGGCTGTGCCAGGCCAGGGAGCATCCGGGTGCCCCGGGGTCTGGGCGGTTGGCTGCAGGGACCCCATCCTCTGAGGGGGACCAACAGCCCTGCCCTCCCATCAGCCGCACCGTCCGTCAGTCCCGCCAAGCCTCAGTCGCACCAGCCCTGCCTGGCTCTCCAGGGTCCCATCTGAGTTAGGGTCAAGGTGAGGTTTTGCTCCTTGGGGGAGCAGAAAAGTGTCTTTTCTCCTCCGGGATCCCCCGGGAGGAGAGGCAGCAGCTCTAAATAAATAATAGTAATAAATTAAATAAATAGAGGTGAACATCACGAGCTGGGGGAGGAAAGTCTCTTCTGGGTCTGGAAGAGGTCCCCGGGCGAGTCCCCTGCAGAGAGACCTGCCTGGCTGCGGGGGGGCTCGGGGACCTGTGGGCAAGGAGCCGGGTCCCGCTGGGGGCCCAGACGGATCTGGCCCTTCCCAGGGGGTGCTGGGGCACCCTCCTCCCTGGTGGGGAGCGAGTCTGCGGGGACGTGTCCTCCAGCCACGGTGCAGGCACAAACCGGCCGGCTGCAGCTGCAGGAGTGCTGGCGTGAGGACCGGGACTGGGATGGGGCCGGGGATGGGACTGGGGATGGGGATGTGCCGCAGGGGGCCGGGGGGCTAGTTCCCTATTGCACAGCTGTGTTCAGAGCCCTTGAAGCAGGCGGACTCGTAGTGCTTGTTGAGGTACGACTTGAGGGCGAAGGTCTTCTCGCACTGCTTGCACTTGTAGTGCTTGAAGGCGGAGTGGGTCTGCATGTGGGCACGCAGGTTGGAGCGGTCGGCGAAGGCTTTGCCGCAGTGGGAGCAGCCGAAGGGCTTCTCGCCGGTGTGCGACCGCATGTGGCCCTGCAGCAGCCAGGGCCGGCTGAAGGCTTTGCCACACACGTCGCACTTGTGCTTGAGGTTGTGGGTGAGGACGTGCATGGCCAGGGCGGGCATGGAGACGTAAGCCTTGCCGCAGGTGGGGCATTTCCTCGCCATCTTGCTGTCCAGGCTGCGGTGGGTCTGCTTGTGCCGGCTGAGGTTGGAGGAGGTGGCGTAGGTCTTGCCGCACTCGGGGCAGGAGTGACGGTGGCTGCCGCGGCGCTGGCTCTCGCTGCGCCGGCGCGACCGCCCGTCTGTGATGAAGAAGGCATCCATGGAGTAGCTGTCCGTCACCGCCGCCTCCCCGTTGAAGTAGCGGGCAGAAAAGCTGGACTGGGGGCTCTCAGGGTCGCTGTACTCCTCGTGGCCGGGCGCGTAGGCTGGGTCTGGCGGTGGCGGCGGCAGACCCTGCTTCTTGTCGGTGTCATAGCCAGCGGGTGCCAGGCAGTGCTGGAGGTACCCTGCAGGGATGAGACAGTGGGGTCATCATCCCTCTGGGTCAGCCCCAGTGGGAACGGGGGAAAGCCACAAGCCAAAAATGCCCATTGGAGCTGCCCCTGAGCACGGAAGCTGCCCCGTCTGCAGAGGGGCTGAGTCTGCCCCCGCTCCTGTCCGCATCTGCGGGCAGGATGGGTCCCATCCCGTGGGGCTGCCCTGGGTGGGAGCTGGGGATGGGGCCGTGGGACGTCCAGATGCGCCTGCCGGGGTGCTGCCCCACTGCCCCAGCTGCAGGCAGCCCCGGGGGGCCATTAGCTGCCGCCAGACAGCTGCCGTTGCCGAGAGCCTCATTGTTCACCGGGGCAGGCGCTGTAATGAGCTCTGCTCCCACCACCTCCTCACCTGCAGAAGCCCAGGACAGCCGAGGCAAGGGGGAAGAGGCTGCCCTTGGTTTCCCTTCCCTGGCGAAGGGGCTGGGAAAAGCCCCCCTACCTCCCCCTGCCCCCCACCGGAGCTGTTCCCAGGGATGGGGCAGCAGCACCAGTGCCCAGGGCTCCCGCCGAGGAGAGGGACCCACAGCCCCTCAGGCATAGAGCAGGGCTTGGGTGCCACTGCAGGAGTGTCCCCCCGGTGTGACACTGGTGTGACACTGGTGCAGGTCTGCTATGGCTCTGGGTAAGGGACTCCTGACCCGTGGCAGAGCGAGTGCCGCATGGGCATCCCTGGCCCTCTGTGCTGGCACACGGAGGTCACCGCAGCAGGAGCAGCACAGCCCTTTCCATGCTGGGCCGGCAACCGTGTGGGACACGCTGCCACCCCGGGTCCCCCGAACTGGTCCTGGTGGTCTCCCGCTTCGCACATGCTGGCCCTTGTCAGCTGCTTCCGAGGACACAACCCCACTGTTGGCGACAGTGGGGGCTGTCGGGGGCCCAGGCTCGGTGCACGGTCAGGCTCACCCGTGCATGCCAGCGGGGCAGCGTGGACACCGCCCCAGCTGCGGCCGAGCAACCCCTAAATCCAGGCCCCTCCTGCCCCTGGGGCTCCCCATCCAGGCGGCCCTGCTCACCCTGCCCAGGGCGAGCGGCTGCTGCCGTTGGTCCCGTGGAGGCTGGGGGTGTCTGCGGTGGGGAGGGGCTCAGCCCCCGGCCCCCCGCGCCGTGCTGACAGCGCGGTCGCGCAGGCTGTGCAGAAAGCGCTCTGCTCAGCAATTTCTCACGCTGCCTCCGAACATGCAGCAAGGTTATTTCCAGGAGAGCAGCGTCGGCAGCTTCTGCCCAGCTGCAGCACATCCCTCCCCCCACGTCTCTTGGCTCCCCATGGGGGGAGAAGAGGACCCCCCCGGGCCACGCACCCCTGCCCCACGGGGGAAGCCGACCGTGGGCTGGGGAGCCACGAGCAGCAGAGGGGGGGACGAGCGATGCAGCGGTTGGGCAACCTGGGCTTGTGCGTGGCTGGATCAGGCCCGTTCCCGCACCCAGCTCAGCTCCCCCCGGCCTCGCCAGGACCCGCCAGCCCCCGGCCAGGCTGGACACCTCCCCCCCGGGCCTCCTCTTCCAGCGCAGGTCCCTGGGCCGCCCTGTCGGGGGTCTCTGCTGAGCCCGGCTGGCTCCGAGTCAGCCCCGACGGGGCTCCGGGGACCCCCGGGACCCCTCGCCCAGCCCCTCGCACCTCTCCCGGCGTCTCGGGGGGCGAGCTGCCCCTAGCTCTCCCCCGCCTATTCCCCGTGCCCCGGGGAGGCGACGGCCCGCGCCGCGCTCCGGGGGGGGGCTCGGGGCACCGGCTGCGAACAATGAAACCCGCAGGCACGGCGAGGCCCCCGCTCCCCCCGCCGCCCCCCGCCCGCGCAGCCCGGGGGCTTCGTGCCCCCCCCCCAACCAACTTGTGGTGGGAAGGAACCGGCCCCGCTGCTCCCCGGGCGTGGGGGAATGGGACCGGCCGCGGCAGCGTGGGCTGGCCACGGGGGCTGCCGCTGTCACGCGGGGGGTATTTCCCCAAGGACCAACTTCGGCGGCACCGGAGCGCGGGACAAGGCGAGGAGGGGACGACCCCGACCGCCTCCCCCCGCACGACGCCCGGCTGCGGGACACAACGCAGGGCCCCCCCGCCCCGTCCTGCCCCGCGCCCCCCCGCCCGGGCTGCCCCGGTGCCCCGCCGGGCACACGCACAATAGCGGCGGGGGCCCCCGCCGAGCCCCCGGCCCCGCACTCACCATCACCGGCGGCGGGGCCGGGCAGCGCGTAGGGGGGCTCCAGGGGGGCGTAGGGGGGCGCGGGGGCCCCGGCGGCCGGGAACGCCTCCGCCTTCAGCTTCTTCACCAGGAAGGAGCGGGGCATGGCGGGGCCGGGCCGGCGCCCTCAGCACTGGACAGCTCCGGTACCGGCTCCGCCACCGGCCCCGGCGCCCGCCCCGGCCCGGCCCCGGCTGCGCCCGGCGCTCCGGCCCCGGCGGTGCGGGCGACGAGGCGCGGGCAGCCGAGTGCGAGGGGCGGGCAGGGCGGCGAGGAGGAGGAGGAGGAGGAGGGGAGGAGGAGGAGGGGAGGAGGAGGAGGGGAGGAGGAGGAGGAGGAAGGCAGGCGGCAGGGGGGGGAGGGGGCCGCTCCGCCCGGCCGCACCCGGACACCCCCCCCCGGAGCCCCCCGAGCCGCCGGCAGGGCCGGGCGCCCCGGGCATCATGGCAGCGTGGGGTCCCCGGTTCAGCCCCCCAGGCCACGGACAATGGGGACACGCAGGGACGGGGGGTGGGGGTGGGGGGGACACACTGCTGCCTCCCACCGCCTTTGTCTCCCTGCCGCCAGCCCCTGGGCCTGTGGAGGAGGGGGCTGTGGGGCGGGGGTCCCCGTCCCTGCCCCGTTCCTGTCCCCACCCCTGTCCGCTGCCCCTCGTCTCCATCCCCATCCCTGTTTCTTGCCCTTTTCTCCTCCCCCTGTCCTTGCTCCCTGTTCCTGTCCCTCTTCCCTGTCCCCGTCCCCGTCCCTTTCAACTGACCCCTTTCCCTTATCCCTTCCCCTGTCCCTTCTTCTCTGTCCCCATCCCTGTTCCCTGTTCCCTGCCCTCATCCCTGTCCCACCTCTGTCCTGCCCTCTGTCCTCCCTCCATCCCTGCCCACTGTCCCTTTCCCCCTCCCCATTCCTCTTCCCTGTCCCTTTTCCCACATTCTCACCCTTTCCCGTGTCCCCGTCCCCATCCCTGTCCCTGGGGAAGCGCCATGACCTTCGCAGCCCACAACAATAGCCGGGCTTGCGGCGGTGCATTGTTCCCTACCGGAGCCCCCACGCCCCCGCCTCCCCTCGCCGGCACTCAGCTGCCGCCCTCCCTGGCGCAGGATGAGGCCCCGGGCCTGCGGGTGGGCAGCAGCCCCGGGGCTGGCTCTCCTTGGGGCTGTGCCGGCCGGGGGCTGGCAAGTGACACCGGGACCTGGCTGGCGACAGGCCCTGCTCTCCCTGAGCCCTCCACTACGCCGAGAGCGTTGTAGCACTTCACTAAGGACAGTCCCTCATCTGTCACCGCAGGCAGAGCGCTGGCACAGCCGGTGCAGGGCAGCCCTGGGCACCCCCGGCCCTGGGAGGCACCAGCCCCTTTGGCCGGGCACGTGGCATCGGGCCTGGGGGCCAAGAGCAGCACCCCCCCGGCCAGCACCCTGGGCTGGCCTGCTCACAGCCGTGGCTGCTGCTTCAGTCATGCTCGGAGCCAGGGCTGGGGCCATCCCTGCGTTGCATCACGCCAGCGTGCCCCCGCTCGCTGCTTTGTGTGGCACCCCACAGCCCTCAGCACCCCACAGCCCATGGCATCCCACCGCATCCCACAGCCCATGGCATCCCATGGCATCCCACATCCCACGACATCCCACGGCAACCCACATCCCATTGCATCCCACGGCACCCCACAGCCCACAGCATCCCACAGCCCACGGCATCCCATGGCAACCCACGCCCCACTGCTCCCCGCAGCCCAGGGCACCCCACAGCACCCTGCAGCCCACCCGGCCAGGCCTGCTCCCGGGGCTGGGGGTCCCGGGGCAGCTCCCCACGTGGGCTGGGGTCTCTCCTCCCTGCTCCTGCGGCACTCGGCCAGGGCTCGCAGGCAGCGACACGCGTCCCATCTGGCCCTGAAGCACAGCCCTGACGTCAGGGCTCTGCCAAGTTCAAGGTCACCTCTCCCGGAGGGCCGCGTTCCCGGGGGTACATTGCCTGCCGGGCTGCTCCCAGAGTCTCCCCCACGCACCGGGCTCCTGGCCTGGACTCCCTGATTTATTTATCCGCGCGTGTGTTGCTCTCCTTGAAGGCACGTTTGCAGAACGGGCGATTACTTACGCCCTAGTTGGGCCGGGCCTGCCTGCCTGCCTGCCTGCCTGCCCGCCTGCCTGCCCGCTGCCCTGGGGTTTTGTCTCTCTCCAGGCTGTGGTGTAATATGGGAGGTAATTAAGTGTAAAAGACAGGGGGAGGGAGGGCTGGGGGGGGGAATAGGAACCCGGCTCCTTTCAGAGGCAGGGGACTGAGATAATGTATGTTAATAACCTGCAATCAGTCCTGCCGAGCTGCGCTAATATTGCTGACTGCAGCGGCTGGGCCCCCCCAAACCTGCCCCCGCCGCGGGGGGGGAGCCAGAAGAAAGGCTCAGCCTTTTCTCCTCTGCTGTGGCCAGGCGAGGGCTGAATTCGTGCCTTCCTGAGCAGCTGTATGGAAATAATTCCCATTGGAGGCGATTGTTTCCCGGCGAGAGGGAGGGGGCGGTGGGTGTCCGGTGGGCGAGGGTCTTTGGGGGCTTCCAAGGGCAGGAGCATCGTCTGGGGGTGCAGGGGGAGAGGGGCCAGGTCCCCGCTTCAGCTCCCGGTCTCCTCGCAAGGAGATGCATCCCGCTGCTGGGGCAAGACAAGTCACCCCACGGTGCCCCCACATCTCCCACAGGTCCTCATCCCCCATGGGGCCGGATCCCGGACACGTGCTGCTGTGGGGTCAGCTGCCGGGGGGATGCCCGGTGGCGCCGGGGGGCAGAGCCCGCTGCCCTCCCTCCTGCTCTCTCTGCTGCCTCGGCCGTGGGACCCCCGCAGCGCCACTGGCTCGGGGGGCTGCCGGCCATTAGGTATGCCAGCCACGTCCTTCCCGGAGGCGGTGGGGCCGGAGCCGGAGCCCCGAAGTGGCTCCAACCCGTGGCTCTGAGGCACGGCAGGCGTGGGCCTGGCGCTGCCGCCGGCTCGGGGACCAGATTGCCAGACAAAGGGCCGGGGACAAAGGCCCGGCTGCCTCGTGCCCCGGGGAAGGGGCGCAGGCGCGTGCGAGGCGTGGGTGCTAGCCTGGCCTGGGGGCTGCTGCCGTGCCCTGACCCCCCGCGCCTACCGTGCCCCGGTGCCCAGTCGGTCCCCACCCTGCCTGGCGCAGCCGGGGCGCAGTTGGGTACCGGGTGGCACAGCGCTGGCACTGGTCCCATGCCGACCCCCAGCCGGCGCTGTGCCCAGCACTGCTCAGGGCGCGGGGCTGCGCTGCGGCCCCTTGCTGGCTCTGCACCTCCGGCGCTGCCCGTCTCAGGGTGCAGTGGGGTGCTGTGGGGCACAGGGCTATGGGGAGGGAGCAGAAAGCGTGGAGGGGGCCACAGCAGAGCATGGCAAACACGGGGCAGGTCCCCCCAGTCCCCATGTGCCTCAGTTTCCCCAGATGCCATTGGGGCCCTTGTAAAAGCCCCCCGGCCCGTGTCCCCCTGCAGCCCCTCTCCCCACGGCCAGGGCGGGGCAGGCTCCGGCACAGCCCTGCCCAGGCCGCCTTTGTCCCCGCTCCCCACAGCTGGCTGCAAACCCACCGTCCCGGGGGCAGCTGCCGCCTCCGGCATGGGGCCGGGAATGCCGCCGGTGCCGCCAGCTGCAGCTGGGGCTGTGCCCACTCGCGGGGTCCTGGGGGGGCTTTGGGGCACGATGCCAAAGGGCGCTAGAGCCCCCAGGGGAAGGGATGGGATGTGGCCCCAGCCGAGCAGTACCCAGGCGGGGGGCACCGGCGCAGGCAGCCCCTGCCTGCCTGCCCGCACGGGGGGGCACAGGCAGCAGGGAGGCCGAGGCTGAGCAAACACCTTCTATTGCTTTGAACGTGACGGGGACGCCCAGGGACCCGGCAGAGCCCGGCGGGGAGACGTGCCTGCAGCCACCCCCATCCCAGCGCTGCTTCCCAGCCCCGCAGCTCTCGCCGGTTTTGGGAGCGCGTGCCGGCAAGAGGGGTTGTCCAGGGTGCCCGTCTCACTCACGCCGGGCACTGCAGGCTACAGTAGTTGGCAGATTTGAAGAAGCCGTAGATGTTGACGAGGGGGAACATGAGCAGGGCCCCGAGGAGGGAGCCCAGCTGCTCCATCGCCCCGTACCACACCAGCGCGCTGCGGCTGCGGCTGCGCAGGATCACCCCGGCCATCACCTTCACGTAGGACAGCGTCCCGGTGAAGAGCACCCAGGAGAGGACCTAGCGGCACAGGGAGGGGGGGAGCAGTCAGTGGGGCCAGGGGGGTCCCCACCGGGGGGACGGGGGACATTGCGGTGAGGCCGGAGCAAGGGGTGGCCCCAGAGACCTCCCCGGGCAAGAGGGACCCTGTGACTTACTATGATGGCATCGCCCCACTGGGACTGCTGGAGGAGCGGGCAGGGACTCATCACCGCGACAGCCATGTTGTAGGCGCCAAAGCCTGTCCCCACCATGGTGAGGGTGCTCAGCAGGGCCAGGGACCTGCAAGGGACACGTGGGTGACACCAGGGAGCGCTGCCAGCCCAGCCCCGGCGAGCGGCACAGACCCCGTGGCACGGGCTGACCGGCTCCATGTGGACCCCATCCTCCTTTCCTGGGGTGCCCCTGCTGCCAGGGCACCAGCACCCTGAGGACCCTCTCCCCCCACCCCATTGCAAAGCAGGGGCTATTCCTGGGGCAGAAGCCCCTGGGGCACACCCCACCACGGCCCCCAGCATCCCACTACCCACCTGCCGGGCAGGACCATGGCCACGATGCAGGCGAGGGGGTTGGCCATGGAGCTCAGCGTGGCAGCGAGGTGGTAGGCGGTGTTGCCGTAGGGCAGGCAGGAGTAGGACTGCACAGATGGCAGGACCCCATTCGTCAGAGCGCTGACCCAAGCGATGAGGAGGTAGATGAAGGTGAGCTTGGCCAGGGAGTAGGAGACCTTCTCTGGCGGGATGCCACTGGCATCCTTTGGGCATCGGCAGCCTCTGCTCAGCCGCGAGCCAGCTCCCTCATCAGGGATCTGGTCAAATGAGCTCAGCATGATGCTGCTGGGAAACAGCTGCTGCTGGGAGAGCTCCCACACCTTGGGCTTCCTGGTGAGGAAGAAGAAGGCCAGCAAGCAGGCCAGCATCATTGCAGTCAGGAGGAGGAAGAAGAGGAGGGTGGAGAAGTTGGCTGGGAGGTAGCGGGTCTTCAGCTGGAAGACGGTGGTCTCCATGGTCTCGTTGCCGATGGTGACATTGACCAAGTGGGTGATGTTGACACAGCTGGAGATGCTGGAGCCCTGGCCCAGGGCGATGAGAGCAGGGATCAGCCCGCTGAGCCCTTCACCTGTGAAGAAGGTGGTCAGGTACTGGGGCTGCAGCTGCATCATGAAGGGCAAGAAGGTGACAGAGGAGGTGCAGTCCACCAGGGCCAGAAAGAAGGTGAGGAGCAGGAAGGCGGTGCTGTGGGGCTTCCCGGCAATGGTGGTCGTGTAGTTCCAGAGGAAGGCCAGGAGCAAGCAGGCCACAACACCCGTGGACAAGATCACGTAGATAACGGCCACCTCTTTCAGCAAGCCGGGTCGAAAGCGGTGCATGAGGGTGACGAAGAGCGGCCCTACGTTGGCCATCTGGATGATGATGGTGATGTAGGAGGGCAGGTCCCACTTCTCCGGCAGTACTGTCACCAGCAGCGGCAGCTCGACCCACAGCCCGTTGACGGCCACCCAGGAGCCCATGCCGAAGGCGCAGGCGAGGAGGTGGGTGAGCAGCACCATGGCTCAGGGCTGGGTGCCCCTGCCTGGGGGGACACTGCCGTGCTGTGGGGAAAGGCTTCGATCAGCGGCGGGGTGAGACCCGACCCCCCCGGACCCCGACCCTGGCCTCCCGCTGCCTGCGTATCCCCTCCTGCAGGCAAGAAAGCAGGCGGGCGTAGCGGCTCCCCTCCCACACGCCGGGGCGGTGCCGGACTCGCAGAGCAGCACGGCCTCCCCCTCTGCCCCCTCTGCCCCCCGGGACCCCCCTGCTCCCCGCGGGTGATGCCGCGGCGCCCTCCTGCACTGGGTGTGGGACCTGCTCGGCTCCACCTGGGCCCCATCCTGGAGAGCCGGGGCTCGGCAGCACCAGGCACAGAGCCGGCACGGGACCCGGCAAGGCGTTGAGTGACGGTACGGCATGGCATGGCGTGGCACAGGCTGGAACGGTCTGGCACAGCCTGGCACGGGGTGAAGATGGCTCTCACCTTGGGGCCGAGAGGCCTGGGCAGCCGCTCTGCTGGGAATGGAGGCCTCGTACCTCCCACCACATCCGCAGGGCAGGGCGAAGCTGCGCCCGTCCTCCTCCCAGCCGGGTCCCCTGCGATCCCGGCAGGCTCCGACAACCGCCAGGAGAAGGGCCCCGGCAGCCTTACCTGCAAACTGGCCTCTGTTCATGCCAGCGAGCTGAGTCAGCCGGGATCTGGCCGCATCCCCTGCCCGCCCCAGGCACCGGCTCCCGGGGAGAAGGACCCCCACAGCCCACGTCCCCGTGTCCCCGTGCCCCCCACAATCCGGCAGAGCCCGGCTCCAGCCCTCCGCGGCAGCGCCGAGCCCGGCGGAGGAAACCCACGTCTCCCAGGGCTGAGCCCGGCGGGTGCAACAACCCACCCACGGCTCCGGCCCCGCGCGGCGGCGCTGGGGACTCCGGTACGGAGCGGGAGCCAGGAAGGGAGCGGGCTCCGGGTCTGACCAGACCCTCGGCAATCCCCGGGGCACATCCCAAGGGGGAACTCACTGCGCTTTGGGGAACCGGCAGCGGCACGCGGGCGGGAGTGAGTCCTGGCTGCCGGGGCAGTGACGTGGGGCGGGCGCGTCACCACCTCCGGATGCAGACGGCTGACGGCCTGGCCCCGCTCTGCTCCTCGTCCTGGTCCCAGCTGGCAGAGTCCCCGGGCTGGGGGGCGGCTGGGGGGGGACACCCGCACCCTCCAAAGCTGCGTTTCAGGGTGCCTGTTGCGGGTTGGGGGGTCCCGGCAGGTCCCGGGGGCACACGTGAGCCGTGGGGGTGGTTGGCTGCTGGCGCAGAGCGTGATGAGATAAAAGCGATAAGGAAATGTCAGGAGAAGCTCTGAGGTCCTTGGAGGGATGGGGGGGGGTCCTGCTCCCGAGGGGACCCTTGTGGCTGGAGGCACGAGTGCGCGGGGGCCAGAGGGACCCACTCTGATCCCAGCCGTCCCCCCCGGGGACAGGGGAGGGGTGGGCATCAGCCTGGGCATGGGGGCACGGCCGGAGGGGGCAGGGGCTCAGGACCCTCCCGCTCGAGACTCCCCTCCCGGCGGGTCCCCGGTTTTCGCCAGCGCAGCCACCCCTCTCCCCACCACCGCGCCCAGCTCATCCCGCGCAGCCCCTGGGCACCGGGTGGGGCCTTTCAGCTCCCAACTCCGTCCCGGTGGCCAAAGTCCAACTGTGCCACCTCCAGCTTCCGGACACCTCCTGCCCTCACCCTGCCAGCCCGGGGACACCCCGGGCCCTGCCCTGCCGGGGTCCACCGCTGCCCTCCGTCCCCACGTACCGCCGGCGCCAGGGACAGCCCCACGCCTGCTGCCTGCCCGGCTGCGGCACGGGGTGCTTGCCGCAGCGTCGCCGCTGGCCCGGTGCTCCTCAGCTTGGCCGGGTGCCGGAGATTATTCTTGGCGGTGTCCGGGACTTTGCGCTTGTCCCCGGCTGAACTGCATCGCACCTATTCCAGGCTGCTTCTTGCAGGTGCGAATGTCACCCGGTGACGGTGCCTGTCGCCACCGGGGATCTCTGCAGGGTCACGGGCTGGGCTGGGGACCCCGGGGACCCCTGAGCGTGGCGCTTGTCCCACCTCAGGTGCACTGTGGGGCTGGGCACCTCCGACCCCACGCCCTGCGAGACGGGACCAGGAGATCAGCCAAGCCGTGAGCCACTCGCACCGGCCGGGAGGTGACAGAGGTGAGGAGACGGGCAAGGTCACCCCCAGCAGCACAGCCCCCCCAGCTCATCCCAGCACCCACCGCCCCCGGATGCCTCCCGGCGGCTCTTCCCCCAGCACCCACCGGGTGTCGCTGGGAGAGCGGGCTGCAGCCCCGCCAAACCTGGGGCTGACTTCTCCAGTGGCCTGCCTGCCCTGCCTGCGCTGCCTGCGCTGCCTGCGCTGCCTGCCCTGCCTGCGCTGCCTGCGCTGCCTGCCCTGCCTGCGCTGCCTGCCCTGCCTGCCCTGCCCGCACTGCCTTCCCTGCCCGCCCTGCCTGTGCCTGGCCCTCCGGGGGGCTGCGGCCGGCCCCTGCACCCTGCCCTGCTCCAGGCTCCGTCCCTGCCCCAGCCGTGGTGGGGTCGCAGCGGGGACGAGGGTGTCCCTGTGCCCCTGGGGCTGCAGGGAGGGTGCTGGCGCAGCTGGGTGCCCGCTGTCCTGGTTTCAGCTGGGATAGAATTATTAATTTTCTTGCTAGAAGCTTCCAGGAGACTATGTTTTGTCTTTGGGATGAAAAAATGTTGATAACGTGCTGATGTTTTCGGTTGCTGCTGAGCACTCAAGGACTGGCCGGCGTCTCATGCCGGCCTGCCGGCGTGGGACCACGCGGGGGGCACGGCCGTGGTTTCGCCGCAGCAGGGCAGCTCAGCACCACCCAGCCGCGCTCGCCGCGGCGGGCTGGGGGAGAGGGTGGAAGGGTGAAAGGGAGAAAACCGGTGGGTTGAGATAAAGACCGTTTAATAGGGAAAGCAAAAGCCGAGTGCCCGAGCGAAGCAACAGCAGGCATGCCTGCACTGCCGCCCGTGGCAGCCCCGCGACAGCCGGGCTCCAGCGCGCCCAACGGTGACTCGGGCAGGCAGACGCCATCGCTCCGAACGTCCCCCCTTCCTCCTTCATCCCCCGGGCTTTATCACATGATGGACACCCTATGGATGCGATATCCCTCGGTCAGCGGGATCCCACTCGTGTCCCCTCCCAGCTCCTTCTGCCCCCCCAGCCTGCTCGCTGCGTGGGCAGCGGAAAAGGCCCTGGCGCTGTGCGAGCCCGGCGCGCTGATAACGGCAGCATTCCTGGGTTATCAACGCCGTTTTCAGCACAAATCCAAAACATAGCTCCAAACCCGCTCCTACGGAGAAAATTAACTCTATCCCAGCCAAAACCAGCACAGGTGCCCAGGGGGACCTGGGGCCGGGGGGAGCAGGTCCAAGATGGTGGCAGAAACCAGGCGCGGGGAGCTCGGGCTGGCCCTGGGGCGGCTGAGGTCCCCATGCGTCCACGGGGTGGGGGACGGGGAGGGGACGGCAGTTGTCCTGTGTTTAATTTGGCAGCACAAAGGACTGACGCAGCCAGCGGCGAGACCCTTGCCAAGGGGACACGGCTGCGGGGCAGGGGCAGGGGAGCCGCGGGGGTGCTGGGTGTGGGACCCCCATGCCGCCGCTTCATGTTCCGCACCCAAGTCCGCCCCACACGTGCTGCCTGCCCTGCCTGCGCGGTGTGAGACGGCTGTGCCTCCTCCGCCCCCTCCCCGCGCCGCAGCTGAGCCCCCGGCCCCCCGGCCCCTCGCCCCTCTGCACCCCCGGCAGATGCGCGCAAAGGCCCCAGAGGCAGATGGCAACATTTGGTAGCTGAGCAGTCCCCGGCCTTGGGACTTTGCTGGGCTCCGGTGACCGGCCCGCTGGGAAGCCCCCTCCCCGCCCGGCACCCATCCCCAGCCGCAGCCGGCGCAGGGGGGTGTGCAGCGGGGCTCCCCGGGTGGGCACGGTGGGCGTGCGCTGCCTGTGCTGTGGGGCGCCCGGACGGTGGGAGGGCACGGGGGGATCGGCAGCCTGGCAGAGTGGGGTCTGTCCTCCGGCTCGGCCCCGGCAACAGCCATCCCTAATCTCTGCTTTCAGCTGAAAGCGGTGGCGATGGTCTTCCTGCTGGGGGACAAGGGGGACCCCTCACCCCAGGGACCACTGGCCATCCCAGGCGAGGGGGTATGACCCCCCAGACGTGGGTGCGGGGACCGGCTGGCAGGTCGCAGCGCCGGCCCCTGGCAGCCCCCCCCGGCTCCATTTGCATCCCATTTCCATGTGAAAGGAGCAGGTCAAGTTGAAAGTTGAAAGACTAGTGGGGGTCGGCCGGGAAGGGGCCGCTGCCGGAGGTGAGACCCCGACAAAAGGGCCGGATCCCCAGGGCCCGGTGCTCGCCTGGCCACGGGCTGCGGCCCCGGCCCCGCCGGCAGCCGCCATCTGCGGGTCCGTGCCGCCGCCGCGCAGACAAAGGCCTCGCGCCCAGCACGTCCCCATCTGTCACCTCCCCGGCTCCGGGCCCCGAGCGGCCGCTGTGGAGATGTACGGGCAGAGCCGGATGTGGGCAGCATCCTCCCCTCCGCCCGCGGGCAGCGGGGAGCAAGGCCATGCTGGGCTTCGCCTCTGAGTCCCCGAGTCCCTTGGAAAGCTGTCCCCGCGCGGCGGAGCTGCTCTGCGGAGCCCGCAGCTGGGGAAACTGAGGCAGGAGCAGGCGGTGGCTCGCCCCGGGTCAGGGCGTGTGGTGCAGGGCCGATTTCCCCACCGCAAAGCTGGGCGCAGCCTCGGCGCGGCAACGGGCCGTAATTAAACACCAGGAATTAGCACCCGCCAGGACGGGGGGGTTGGGGTGGCTCCCGGCTCCGGGGACGCCCCTGCCTGGGGCTGCCCGAGCCGCGCCGAGTCCCGGCCCCCGGCCTCACCACTCCACGGGCGCTGCCGGGCACCTGCAGCCGCCTCCACCCGGCGCTTCCAGGGAGGGTTTGGCCTCTGAGCACGTTTTTCGCTCGTTGGCGGCTGCGTTTCGCTCGCGGGAGGTCCTCGAAGGGGCGCGAGGCCCCGAGCCTCTGCGGGAGGCGGGAGCGGAGCCGGTGTCAGCACCCGCCTGGCCCTCTCTTCCCAAACACGGTTCCTCCGGCCCTGCCCCGTCCCCGCGTCCCCGCGGCAGAGGTGCTGAGCCGGGCGCTGGGGGAGCGCTCCGGCAGCGGGCCGCCCTCCTGAAACCTGTCCCGGGATGCTCCCAGGGAGGGCGAGGCTCCAGGGCGCTGCCCGGCTCCAACGCCCCGCTCCAAAAGCACCCGGCTGCCCGGACGTGTCCGGGCAGCTGCCTGCAGCCGGCTGCCTGCACCCCGCGCCGGCCCGGCGGCTGCCGGGGGACACGGCCCTGCTGGGCGGGCGCCCGCGGGCTCTGCCCTCACCCGTTGCACCGGGCTCGTTGCGCGGAGCCGCCGCGGCCCACGCGCGGGGCGGCCCTCCGGCTGTCTTCCCTGTGCTTCGCTCAGCGCCTCTCCCTCCGCCGCGCCTCGTCTCGCTTCCGAGGGCAGCTTGAAAAACGCACGGCCGTAATCACGCTGCACGGCGCGAAGGCTCGGCCCCCGCGCAGAGCCCGTCCTTGCTGCCGGAGGTGCCCGTACCGTGGGGCAGGCAGCCCCCCGAGCCACCCCGGGGCTGGGTGCAGGTCCACAGCACCGCAGGCTCGGTGACCCTGCTCCAGTCGGCCCCCTCCCTTGGTGCTATTCAGGTTATTTTCCTGCGTTTTGGAGTATCGCAGAGGGTTGCTGCCGGGCGCATGGGGAAACAAGGCGAGTTTTCCAAATCAGAGCAGGCCCCGCTGGCCGGCCATGCTGGCGGCACGCAGGGAGCCGGGCGGCAGCTCCTGCCCGCGCGAGGGCTGGGCATTTTCCCCTCTCCCTGACGCGCCGGCAGGACATCGGGACCCTCCGCCCGCAGCGGGCAGGGGCCATCCAGAGACGTTTTGACTTCGGCAGCGTGAGCAGCTCAGGCCGTGCATCCGCGCTGCCCGGCCGGCACCGCAGGCTGAACCAGCATTCGCGCCAGGACGTCACTGGCTACCGTCACGCTGCATGACGCAGCCTGGCATGGAGGAATGCCCCGTGGTTTTAATCCCGTGTGAGCTGCCTCGGAGGGCGTCCTCGCCCGGCGCTGACTCAGCGGGAGCAGCCGCAGCACGGAGCCGCTCCAGCGCCCGGCCAGCCACCGTCCCGCCGGGAGAAGGGGAGGACGTGGCTGGGGAGAAGGAGGCGTGGGGACATTGGGACACCCTCGGGACAAACGCAGGGAGAAGCAGCGTGGCGGCTGAGCCGTGCCGAGGAGGCTCCCACACCACAGGGCCTATCCAGGTAGGTGGTGGAGGCAGTGCCGGTCCCGTGCCGGTCCTGTGCCAGCAGCGTGGGGCCGGGTCACCCGGTGAGGGGGAGGCACAACCGCACACCTCCCGGCACGGCACAGCTGTCTGGCAGGACGTGATCCGGTGTGCCAAGCGAGCCCGACTGGGCTACCAGGAGAGAGAGGAGCTGTGGCCACGCTGGGCATTGCCCGGCATGAGCGGGGCTGTTGGCCCTGGCGCTCGGATCCTCACGCTCCGGCCGGCTCGGGGCATGGGATAACGTCGCTGTGTTTTGGGGGCTGTTCGGAGGGCGGCTCAGCTCGGCTGGGTGCAGCCTGGCTCAGCGCAGCCATGCCAGGGTGCGCGGCTCAGCGCCGCAGGAATGCGGAGCAGCAGGTTGTGCCCGGCTGGGCCGTCCCGGCTGGCCAGGCAGGGGAGGGAGCCCATGCCGGCCGCAGGTGGCGGTGCCGGGGGGCCCTGCACCCCAACAGCCATGCCCTCCGCGGCTTGGCCCCGGGGCTGAGCCTCTGGCACCGTGCTGAGCTCCAGCGCCCAACTTGGGGACATTTCCTTGCTTCGCCCTGCCTGGGGGGGGGACGTTTGTACCCCTGTGCCGAGCTGGGGAGCCCTCCCTGAGCCTGGCACAAGGTACGAGGGCAGCGGGGCCGGCCATTGGCAGGGTGCTGCTGTGGGGCACGGGGTCCGGGCAGTGCTGGAACTGAGGGGAGGGCTGCGCGGGCACCCGGCTGGCAGCCAGTGCCCCCACCACCCCGGGTCTCTGCTGACCGGCTGGGCTGCAGGACCCGGCTCTGCCTGCGCATCTGCGCAGCGCCGAGCGCAGCCCGGCCCTGCTTCCCGTGGGAGCTGTAAGCATGGCTCCGGCGGGGGGGCCCTGCCTGCCCTGCCTGTCCCTGTCCTTGCCCAGCAAGGACGTTGGTGCTGGCTCTGTCCCCAGATCGCCCCCGTGCTGGGCTCCCTGCAGAGGGGTGCAGGAAGCTGCCCCCGGGGAGGGGGCAGGAGGGTCTGTGCTGGCGCTGGGACCGACCCCAGCTGTCCCCACACCGGGCTGGCCCCCTGCAGACCCTTTCCAGGTCAGAAGGCAGCGTGTCCCCCGGGCAGGGGACAGGGACAGGGACAGCCAGCCTCCCCCAGGCCGCTTGCCCATCAGAGCGCGTCAGGCACCGTGTGCCGGGGTGGCTGCTGCGCAGGGACCCCCTTGGGGTACAGACCCTGGGGGGCCGGGGCCGACACGCTGGCGCACACGGGCTCGCAGGCGGTGCAGCCGTGGCTCGGTGTGGCCGTGGCGCGGTGCTGTGGGTGCTGGGGCTGGCTGCTGCTGCCCGCGGCTGACGCTGGCACGGGCCCTGGGTTGCACCCAGGAAGTTGTGCACGCAAGCGAGCGGCTGACGGCGATGGAAGGGAGCGGGGCCGTGGCACGCTGGCCCCTGCTGCGCCCACCGCTGCACCCGGTGAGTGCCGGTGCTTGCTGTTACCTCCGGGGCTCGCCCGTGCCCCGAGCTGGGGTCCCCCAGGTGGGTTCTCAGAGCAGGCTGGGAAGGGCGATAGGGGTGGAGGGGGAGGTGGGGAAGGTCCGACCCTGCACGTCCCGCACGTGGCCCCCGCCACAGCCCCACCGGCTGTGCCCACCCATGGCAAGGGTGTGGGGGGCAGCCCAAAGCAGGCTGCAGAGGGGTGCAGGGCTGGTTCGGGCCCCCCCACTGTGGGCGCGCCGGTGCCTCAGTGCGACCGTTGGGGCGGGCGGCTGTGCTTGTTGGGGTTGGCGGGGGCCCAAGGACATGGGGTGCACGGGGCCCCAGCGCCGCTGCTGGCACACCTCGGCTGGGGAAGCACGGGTGGAAAGCCCCGCCGCGGCTTTCCAAGGAGCTGCAGGGTGGGAGCGGGAAGACTGGGAGCAGCCCCGGAGCTGGCGAGGGGACTGAGAGCCGAAGCAGCAGCGGAGCGAGTGGAGCCCTGAATCCCCCAGCCCAGCAGGGTGGTGGGTGAGTGGGGGGGGTGATGCACCCCTGAGCTTGGGGGATGCACCCCTGGGAGCAGGCGGTGCTCTCCTGGGCGCGGGGGATGCGCCGCTGGGTGGAGGCGGTGCACCTCTTGGTGTGGGAGATGCACCCCTGGGCACGGGTCGTGCGCCCCGGGACGTGGGCGATGCTCCCCTGGGTGCAGGCAATGCACCCCTTGACGCAGGCGACGCACCCCTGGGCACTCGCGGTGCGGGCACAGCATCGGCGAGGGGTGCCAGGTCAAACCGCCGCTCACCGCCCTGGCCTCGATCCACGGGGGTGCCCCTCACCGCGGCCGGGGTGCCCTCCCCGCCGGCCTCATTGGCCCGGGTGCGGTTTGAAGCAGGCTCGCTCTGCGGATTGGCCAGGGGACGTTTCGGGGAGGCCTTGGCGGCAGGCGGAGGCGTGGCCCCTCCCTTCAAATAGGAAGCCCGGCGCAGCCGGCGCAGACAGTGCGGCACCGCACAGCCCCGTGCAGCCTTTGTCTGCCGGCGGGGCCGGGGTGCGGGCAGGGGCCAGGCAGGCAGGCAGCGCCCGCCAGCCACCGCCCCTCACTCCAGCCCCTCTTCGCAGCTGACGGCACGTGAGCCCCTCGCTGCCCGTGGCGGCTGCCCACCCCGCGCCCCGGCGTCGGCTTGGAGGATGCCCGTTGAGGCGCTGCAAGCCAGCAGCGCCATGAAGGGGGTGACGGCGCCGGAGCCCTTCACCTCGGCCATGCCTGTCCGCATCCTCCGCAAGGGCCCCGCGTATTTCCGCCGGCGCGCCGAGCCGGGTGCTGGGAAGCCCAGCGCAGTGGAGAGACTGGAGGCCGACAAGGCCAAGTACGTGAAGAGCCAGCGGGTCGCCAGCACCAAGCAGGAGCCGGTGAAGCCGCCGCTGCTCAAGCAGCCCCTCTTCAACCCGGGGGTGCGCCGGGCTGCGCTCACCCCCAGCCGCAGGACACCCCCAGGGCCACGCCACGCCGAGGCTGGCAGCCCGAAGACCTCCCTCGACCTGGAGATCCTCAACAACCTCATCAACCTCTGCGACAGCCCCTTCCCCAAGGCGGAGAGCCCGCTGGGCTGGGAGCGCAAGTGGAGGGCGGAGGCGCCGGCAGCGCTGGGCGGCGAGGCGGCGGGTGCTGGCAAGCTGCCGGAGACCCCCGCTGCTGCCAAGGCCCCCGGCAGCGTGGCCGTGCGGAGGGTGGACGTCCGTCCCTGCGGGGCTCCGCGAGGCCAGATGACGCCGGTGCCCGCGTCCCCCGTCCCGGGCGGGCTGCCTGCGGGCCCAGCGCGGAGCTCGCCCGCCCGCCCCGAGAGCGCCCGCCGGCAGCCCCTGCTGCACCGCTCCAAGTCGGACCTGAGCGACCGGCTCTCGCGGGCCACCGCCGACCTGGAGCGCTTCTTCAACTACTGCGGCCTCGACCCCGAGGAGGTGCAGGACATGGGCGCCGAGCGCTTCGCCCGCGCCAGCTCCGACATTGTGTCCCTCAAGTTTCACAGCGTGAGCACGGCCAGCTCGGAGGGCGGCCGCTCACCGCCCAGCGCCGCCACGCCGGAGGGGCAGCCGGCCGAGCGCGTCCCTTATGGCATCTCCGTCATCGAGCGCAACGCCCGCGTCATCAAGTGGCTGTACGGGCTGCGCCAGGCCAGGGAGCCCCAGCAGGTCTCTGACGTGTAGCAGTGCTGCGGTGGCGGCGGGCACCGGAGACGCGTTGCTCGCGAGCAGGCAATGCCGGACGGGGAGGGGGTGCAGGCAGTGCCCCGAGAGGAGCAGGGACCTTTCGGCGGTGACAGGACCCTCGAACTGAGCCCCTGCGCTTGCTTCCCTGCCCGCCATGCCACAGCGGCACCGGCGGAGCCCCGGTGTGGCGGCCGGGCACCCTTCCCGCTAGGTCTGGCTCTGACAGACCCCCACGCCGACACTGGAGAGCCGGGTCCCCGTGAGCCTGCGGGAGGGCAGAGGACACGTGTCCCCCCGTGTGGCCTGTCCCCAACGCCCCAGGTCCCCTCGCCCGCTCCCGTGGGAGCCCGTGTGTGGTCGGCCTGCCTGCGCCGCTGGAAGCTCCTGCCTGTCCTGCTCCTCACCAGCACCCATGGGCGGGGGGTAAGGTGCCGGTTCCCCCTGCGCAGAGCAGGGACACAGCCCCGGGGAAGGAGCTGCCCCCCTGCAGCCCCCACAGAGGGGACCACGCTGCCTGGGGTGGGGGCCGTATCCTGGTGGCCCCCACCTTAATGCGGAATTTCTGGGCGAAGCTGGGTGCTTTGGGGGGAGACAAACCCGACCTCCGGCTCGGCTGCGCTGTGTGAGTGCCTGCCAGCGCCTGCGTCCCGCCCCGGGCCCCAGCGGGCGCGCAGCCCCGGGCACGCTGGGCCTGCTATTTATGAAGACGACGGTTATTGGTCGTTTCCTCATTTCCACTGTTTTTCCTGATGTTTGATCTGTAAATAAAAGTAATGCAGCCGGTTTTATTAAATCTCCGTGCTTTGGAGGCTGTGTGCGTTGCTGTCTCTCCAGGTGGTGGAGGTCGGGATGGGGCAGGGACCCCCGGGCTGCCCGCGGCTCAGCAGGGGCTGGCAGTGCCCGGCGGCTGGGTTCCGGCGGGAGCGATGGGTGCTGCGCCGCGGTGTGCCAGCGCGGGGCCCGGCGGGCATGGCGGGGGCGGCGGTTGGGTCCGGCAGGTCTCGGCAGAGCCCCGGCCGGCAGGATTCCCCTCTGTGCCCCAGCCAGCACCGTGCCGACCGTGCAGCCCTCCTCTTCCTCCTCGCCCCGCTCTGGCAAAGCGCCGCCGAGCTTGGCTGAGTCCTGGCCCCCCCGGGACTGTGAGATGGGGGCGGCGATAGCGGAGACCTCCCAGGTGGGCTGGGGAGGCACAAGGATGAAAGTCGGCGCAGAGAGCGGTTTGAAGATGAAAAGCGCCCGTGCGTTATCCCCGGGCGGCCTCGCGAGGCGCCACGGCCCCCCGGCACCGCGGGTGCTGCCCACGCCGGTGAGGTCCCCCTGCTCCTTGCGATGCTGATGCATCCCACGCGGGCAGGAGGCTGCTGGGGAAGGTGACACCGAAGCCACCAGTGCCTGCACCCAGGGGACCCTGCGTGGACACCGGCCCTGCCGCTGCCTCCGTCCAGCTCTGGCGGTGCCGGTGGGGCCGTGGCTGCAAATCCCATGTGCAGGGAGCCAGCCTGCCTGGCGTGGGTGCCGCTCGGCAAATGCCACGTGCGCGGCGGCGGTGACAGGCCAGGGGACAAGGTCCAGCCGCCTGCCCCAGTGCCGCAGGTTTCATTTTCGAAGGGGCCAGAGCTGCTGCCGCCCCATCGCGCCCCAGCCAGCCCTTCCCTCCGGCACAGCCAGGGCTGGGCGGCTGCTGGCCGGGGCAGCGCCGGGGCTCCCCTTGACTGGGGCTTCCATCCAGCACTCGGGGTCCCCAAAAAAGCCCCCATGGGGTGAATTATTTCCCACCCCAGCCCGGCTCCCACAGTCTGCCCAGAGCCCCCGGCCTGGGTGCAGGATCCGTCCAGCTCCTGCTTGGGTACAGGCAGGTGCGGCTGCCCGGGACGCGGCGGGCAGGACGCGGGGATGGAGTCTGGCCCGTGAGTCAGGCCGACAAGGCGGGCTGGGGAGGAAGCGCACGCCCAGGACATCCTTAATGGCGGCATGTGGGGCGCCGGATGCCTCCCTGAGGAGCTGGAAGCTGGGGGGTGACGGGGACTCCGGGCACCCACTCGGGGAGGGGCTTCGCTCTGCGGGAGCTGGTTCCCCGCCGGTGGCCGGGGCCAGCTGTGCTGCCGGATTCCTGAGCCTGGCGTGTCCCAGGGCATGGTCTAAATTTGCTGCTGCCCAGGCGAGGGGTCCCCTCCAGGCGCTGCCGGCCCGCGGCTTGGTTCTGGCGTCCTGCGACCTGCGTGGCTACGACCTACGTGGCTATGACCCGCCGCGGCTGCGTGGCCAAGCAAAGCCCTGAGTTCTCGTGCGCGCGCAGGAGATCACGTGCACGCGTGTCCCAGCGTGCATGCTTGTTCGTGTGCACGCATGCTTGCGTGTACATGTGTTTATGTGCACGTGTCCGTGCGCGTGCGCGTCCGTGTTCGCGCGCGTGTGCAGGCAGACACGCGTGCACGAGGAGCCGTGCTCCCGAGGCGGGACTCGTCGGCTGACCCTGC